>NC_079519.1:14008372-14020201 GCF_000801105.2 Raphanus sativus
ATTGAGGTCGATGGGCTCGCCCTCATTCTTGTTCGGCCATGGGTAACCAGGTGGAGCACTCGCGGCTGGAGAAGCTGTGCTCTTGGCTGTTCTAGCATTTCTCATCTTTGGAGGCATCTCCAAAACAACAGCAAAACACAACATTAGCTCAGTTCGTCGGTTGTTCTAGCAACGATGGAACAATCCAATCTTCTTGTTCTATCCAAGTCCATCGATTACTAGACAACCTACACAAGCCTCAATCTCAACAGTAGAAATCGCAAAGGCCAAGAATCACAAGCAACAAATCGCTTCCTCTTCCATTGAAAATCAAGCATGAGTTCAATCCTAGTAGCAAGTATACTATCAAGAGCTACAACCTAGGATGAAATCGCAAGCATAAAGGAAAGAGAGAACCCAAGAAATCACTCCCAAATCGCGATTTGCATGCGCTAAAGGGGGAGAGTTCTTGTCCGATTACCTTGATTGGAGACGTGATTCCTGCAAAACAACCCAATCTCAAGAGAATCCCAAGAGGTTAGAACCAAAATCGATGAGAAAGAGAGGGATGTGTGTTCGCGATTTTAGGGTTCTAAGGGGGTGGTTTGCGGCGAGAGAGATGAAGTGGGGAAGTGGAGTGTTTGGGCCTTAAATAGGTCCATCAAAACCGCTTCCTCTTCTCTTTTTCATTTTTTTTTCATTTTTTTGTTCGAGCACTTACCTGGAACAATCGGCGGAACAACCGCTGGAGTGTTCTCCTGGAGTGATCTCGAATTTTCTTGATTTTTCAACCTGCAAGTTAGTTCCTAGAAAGATAAAGACAAAAAGAAAACAATACTTAAACTCACCAGTGGGTTGCCTCCCACCAAGCGCTTGTTTTCTGTCACTAGCTTGACTTCAATGAGCCGATTAGGCTTGAAGGGGATCGCTTAAGGGTATCTCTACACCTTCAGCGATTGTTGTGTCAGCAAGATATGGCTTTAGACGCTGACTATTGACAACAAATTCTCCACCTCTTGTGTCCAGCAACACAACAGCTCCATAAGGGCGAACCTCCTTAATGGTGAAATGTCCGGACCATCTGGACTTAAGCTTTCCAGGGAACAGCTTAACCCGTGAATTGAAGAGTAAAACCTGATCTTTCGAAGCAAAGCTTCTGCTGATGATCCGTTTGTCATGGAACGCCTTGGTCTTTTCCTTGTAGATCTTAGAACTCTCATAGGCCAGATGCCTGATCTCCTCCAACTCGTGGATCTGAATGGTTCGCCTCTCCTTGGCGGGTTTGATGTCGAAGTTGAGTAGTTTGACAGCCCAAGCGGCCTTGTACTCTAGCTCAACAGGTAGGTGGCACGCCTTGCCATAGACCAGATGATAGGGAGTGGTCCCTAGAGGGGTCTTGTAGGCTGTTCTGTACGCCCATAGAGCATCGTCAAGCTTAAGGGACCAGTCCTTGCGGGTGGTGTTGACAGTCTTCTGCAGGATGTTCTTGATCTCTCTGTTGGAAACCTCCACTTGACCACTTGTTTGAGGATGATAGGCGGTTGCAACCTTGTGTTTGACACCATTCTTGCTCAGCAACCCTTGGAACAACTTGTTGATAAAGTGAGTTCCACCATCGCTTATAACCACTCTAGGCACTCCAAATCTTGGAAAGATGATGGAGGTGAACATCTTGGTTACAACTCACGCATCATTGGTTGGACTAGCGATCGCTTCTACCCACTTGGAGACATAGTCCACAGCAACTAGGATGTACTCGTTCTTGTGAGAGACTGGAAAGGGTCCCATGAAATCGATCCCCCAGCAATCAAACACTTCAATTTCCAAGATGTAGTTCTGAGGCATCTCGTTTCTCTTGCTTATACTCCCCATCCTTTGGCATGAATTGCATCGAGATATGAAGGCGTGAGCATCTCTGAACATAGTGGGCCACCAGAAACCGGCTTGGAGGATCTTGGAAACTGTCTTGAAGGTGGCAAAGTGACCAGCATGAGAGGAACCGTGGCAGTGGTGAAGGATCCCTGGAATATCAGCCTCTGGAACACATCTCCTGAAGATCCCATCCTTGACTTGCCGATATAGATATGGCTCATCCCAGAAGTAGTGCCTCGCCTTCCTTAGAAATTTTCTCTTCTCATTCCTAGTGAACCTCAAAGGCTCTTTCTCAGCTGCCAAGAAGTTGGCAATCTCAGCAAACCATGGAAGGTTCGGGTACTCTTTCTGGATCACTGCAACGAATGCTCCTTCCACGCGGGAACAATCCTTGATGAAAGGCGACGACTGTTCCATGTTGCGCAGACCAATCGCACTGACGTACTCCATCGGTTGTTCCTCGTCAAGAACTTTCTCATCTGTCACTTTCATCCTGGAGAGGTGATCTGCTACTCCATTATCAACCCCCTTCTTGTCTCTTATCTCCAGATCAAACTCTTGGGGCAAGAGAATCCATCTTAAGAGCCGCGGTTTAGCATCCTTCTTCGTGAGTAGGTACTTGAGAGCCGCGTGGTCTGTGTGCACAATCACCTTTGATCCAACCAGAACCAGGTCTTCATCATGGAAGAATCCCCACAGGATAAAGCTACCGCGGAAGGCACATCAGAGGCAGATCAGTCGGCTGAGGATCAGCATGAAGTGAGTTATGTGAATGGGCAAGGATGGCAGTTGAAGAACTATCACCTGTGATGCACCCAAAATCGAGCACCGTCTTGTTTGGTTCATGGACACGACCCAAGGTGGTGACCTTGTCGACCAGCTAGACCTAGCCGAGGTTTTCTCATCAGATTATGCAATCTTGGATAAGCTGAATACTCAAGTGAGCTGGACTGACACTATCATGGAAGATCTGAGCTGGAATAACACTCACCCGGACGAGCTGAGCAAGTTGGTTCGACCTTCTGAGCTGGATCGACCATCAAACCACCCGAGAAGCAACACAGATATATGTTCATTGTTCGAAGCATATCTTCTAAACCATGATGTTTCTTCACTTGAAACCACATGGAGAATGTGCTCAATTCAATTATGGAACTCCACGAAGAAGAATCAGATAAAATGGAGTTCAGATGAGGGAGTTATGCCATATACAACTCAGTTGATGTTCAGTTCTCGCGAATTCAGACATGTGTGGATCGTCCTGCGTGTATCCGTATCCTTCCCAGCATGGTGTGTACGACCAGCATGAACCTGGACATCTTTCCGAATCTTGACTAGTCAACATCTGAGACCGCGCATTGACCAGTCTTCCTTGTTTTCCACACTTTGACTAGATCTAGTCAAATTTGTGTTTTCTATGCATTGTTTTCTGCACTTTCTTTTATTTCTCTTTGACTCAAAGTACTATAAAATGTAATCTTTGATCATGGCAATAACATCAACGAAATTTCTTCTTTTATTTGAGTTTTTACTCTTTGTTCTTTGTCAAGAACACTTTTAGTTTCTTTGGTGTGGTTAGCTCCAAACAAACGCCTCTTTCTAGTTGGACCGGTGCGTCATATCCGCCAACTGATCGAGTTTGCTTCCTTGTCGGACCTGTGAGTCATATCAGGCGACATTCAAGCACCCAGACAGTATCATTGGGTCATTCCGCAACCCTTTGTGTCGTCATTCAATCCATCAGTTCTCTTCGGAGTTCATATCTTTCATACCGGTCGAGTGATCAGATTTAGGGTGTATCAAGTGGTATCAGAGCCACTCTTCCGGTAACACTTTATCATTCCATCTTCTCATCTCTCCATATTCTTCTAAACACTTCTTCTTCTACCTTTCTTGAACCCGGGCCCCTCATTACCCACCATAGTTAAAAAAAAAATGATCTAAGTTTATGCTGTAAAAAAAAAGAGAAAAAAAGTTATAAAAAAAAAAGAAATTTCAAAGTTTGATTTGTTTTGTGGTGTGGTGGTGGAAGAGAAAGCCTGCTGGCCGAAGAGAAATCCGGCCTTTGAGGTGGTTAAGGCGGGTTCCCTCTAAATCTCTTATCTTTCTATCTTTAAACACCTTCGTTTGTTTGGATCTACCCGTTGGGGATTCCTAGAGTTGTTCTTCTTAGAACTTTGAGTATAAGACTTTGAGTGAACTGAGAGAAACACGTATGTGGGTGAGGATCAAACACTCGAGTGTGTGAGATTTTTATCTAACGTTTTGTGTTTAAGAATTTTCAGGAACCATGACTAGTAAGGATGAAAGGAGCCGACCAGGAAATTCTTTTGTTGGTTTATCTAACTTGCAGATGAGGAAGATCAATGATTCTGTTGCTAACCTTATACATGCAGGTCTAGAACAGATTCATCAGAAGCTGGACGAAATTCAAGGTGTCCAACAGACTCGTCCTAAACCCGCAGCAAGGAGAGAACGCCCTAGGCGGACCAACCGATCCAATGACGATTTTGGAGAAAGAGAGTTCCCTGATGGCGACAGCAAGAGCCAAAAGAAGAGCACATCTACACATGCACATGTAGCTGAGCCATCCATATTCATCAGTGAAAAGCCCAAAGGTAAATCTGAATGCAGCTTTGAAGATCTAAAAGATTTTTCAGATTCATTACCAATTTTTGATGAATATGATGATGAGCCAACTGAAAGTCTGATGAATTGTGAGGATACTTGTGATTTTCCTACTCCTGAATCTGAGTTGATGCTTGATAGTAAACTAACCTGTTTTGAGCCGGAGCCTCCGAGCAGTCTTATTCTTAGTTCACAGGATTTTGAGGAAGAGCCATTCAACCAACCACATCATGGACGACTTCCTGGCACTAGGACACCTTTGGATGATGATCTAGGTCCCATATTTGATGAGGAAGACGATCTTGGTCCAGTCTTTGATGAGGAAGCACCAAGCATCAACATGGACAGTCATCTTTGCTTTGATCCCGGCACAACTCCTCCCATTTTATCCACTGACATTCAAGAGCACTGTGAGAAACTTGATTTGATTTATTCTCTGCCTGAATTGTTTGTTGGAATTAGTTCTCATAATGTCAAAAGTTTTGGTCTAGACAATGTGAAAGAATTTTGTGTTTCAAATTCTATTTTTGATAACATGATTCATTCTTTTGAGAAACTTGAACCTGATAAACTCTTTGATCAAAAATGTTTTCTAAATGACAATGACATCTCTTCTGGTCTTGTTTTGAGTTTTGATCAGTTTCTGAAACATCACAAAGGTTTTGATCATCTTGAAAAATCATTTGAGCTTGTTTTGCAACAACCAGATTTTTGTTTCCGAAAACTTTGTGATTCCTTTGTTTGTTTCAAGGATAATTGGTTTGATCTGAGTTTCTCTAGTCATGGACTGATCACTGGTGATTTGTTTGCATTCCCTTGTGCCTTGGACGAATTTATGGTTAAGACTTTGCTAGAACAGAAATCACTTAGAACTGAAACCGATTCTTGTTGTGATTCTGATTTGAAACCTGCCCCTTCTTATTTTGAATCTGATCTTGATCTAAAGTTTTTGTGTTCTGAATATGATCAACCTAGGCTCGTCTTGAATATGTTCTATGGTGTTTCATGCCTTGAAAGCATTCTGATTTGCAACACCTTCTTTGAAAAACATATTGAGCCTTGGAAAAGTAATTCTCAGTTTGAGCTTGATCTTTTGTGTTCTAAATCTGAGAAACTTGTGCATGTTGTGAAATTATTCTTTAGGAACTATGAAATCACGAGCCTTGACACCATTCTGGTCTGTAATGTTTACTTTGATGTGCATCTTGACAGGCTGAAATGTGTGCAACTTGTTCTTGGAAAATATAGCTTGATTTCTGATTTGCACAAGTACATGTCTTGCACATATGATCCTGGTATTTTAATGTTTGTTTTGAGTGTCCAGGATAAACAGGTTCAGCCTCAGAGAAGAGAAAGCATTGACCATTCTCGTCAGCCTGAAATTTGGAGATGCATTGATACATCCACTCAAACTGGCTACCTTGGAGATGCCAGCGACACAGGTTCGGTCCAAAGCAAATATCTCGGCGTCCAGAAGGTCTTTCATCTTGACTCCAATTTTCCTGGAAAGCCAACTCCCCAAGGTTTCACTGAGGCTTGGAATCACTTGAAAAGCTTCACGGACGAAGGAGTTATGAAATTTTCAAACAGGCGGTTGACCAGTCCATCTATCTGCGAGTACCCAGCTTTTGAAGCAGATTCAAGCCTTGTGAAAAAGCGGCCTAAGCCAAAGCCGATCATAGGATTCAAGATGAATCTCTACTCTTTCCAGGAAGCTCAATATCAGGAAAAATGGCCACAGAATCATGAAGTTATGATCCATTCTCTAAAACCGGCCAAACCTATTCTACACTTGCTTCAATGGGAAGCTAGCCGATCCAATCAACTTCAAACCAGACCTTGGTGACCAGGAGATCAATCTACACAGTCAGGTATGACCCAAACCTTTCTCAGAAACATCTTGGAAGCTAAGTGTTTACTTTCTTCTTCTTATTCTGATATTGTGCTTGAAAATAAACGGGCTTGTGATGAAGTTAACCATCTTGAACCGGTACAGCCGAGTAGTCTTGTTTCTTTGTCACAGGAACTGAAACTGTTGGAGCAATCTGCCAGCACTGAACCAAAGATGGAAGCAAGCAGAGGACGACGACCAAACACTTGTGTTATTGGAACATGGAACTGGAAATACTTGAGGAGAGCAAGTTCAAAACTCCAAGGAAGTTTCTCTCCAAGTTTATTTTTCATTGAATTTTACTTGTTTTTAAAATTCTTTTTGTTTGATTCATTCTCTTTTGATTCAGGTAAAATGGATTTGAGGACAAATCCTTTTGAAGAGGGAGAGTATGATGCACCCAAAATCGAGCACCGTCCTGTTTGGTTCATGGACACGACCCAAGGTGGTGACCTTGTCGACCAGCTAGACCTAGCCGAGGTTTTCTCATCAGATTATGCAATCTTGGATAAGCTGAATACTCAAGTGAGCTGGACTGACACTATCATGGAAGAGCTGAGCTGGAATAACACTCACCCGGACGAGCTGAGCAAGTTGGTTCGACCTTCTGAGCTGGATCGACCATCAAACCACCCGAGAAGCAACACAGATATATGTTCATTGTTCGAAGCATATCTTCTAAATCATGATGTTTCTTCACTTGAAACCACATGGAGAATGTGCTCAATTCAATTATGGAACTCCACGAAGAAGAATCAGATCAAATGGAGTTCAGATGAGGGAGTTATGCCATATACAACTCAGTTGATGTTCAGTTCTCGCGAATTCAGACATGTGTGGATCGTCCCGCGTGTATCCGTATCCTTCCCAGCATGGTGTGTACGACCAGCATGAACCTGGACATCTTTCTGAATCTTGACTAGTCAACATCCGAGACCGCGCATTGACCAGTCTTCCTTGTTTTCCACACTTTGACTAGATCTAGTCAAATTTGTGTTTTCTATGCATTGTTTTCTGCACTTTCTTTTATTTCTCTTTGACTCAAAGTACTATAAAATGTAATCTTTGATCATGGCAATAACATCAACGAAATTTCTTCTTTTATTTGAGTTTTTACTCTTTGTTCTTTGTCAAGAACACTTTTAGTTTCTTTGGTGTGGTTAGCTCCAAACAAACGCCTCTTTCTAGTTGGACCGGTGCGTCATATCCGCCAACTGATCGAGTTTGCTTCCTTGTCGGACCTGTGAGTCATATCAGGCGACATTCAAGCACCCAGACAGTATCATTGGGTCATTCCGCAACCCTTTGTGTCGTCATTCAATCCATCAGTTCTCTTCGGAGTTCATATCTTTCATACCGGTCGAGTGATCAGATTTAGGGTGTATCAACCTGAACCCTAACGTGAGGAACAATCCCCACCTGTACGCGATCTGCCATAACCCCTCCACCGTGCACTAGGCAAGACTTCGAGATCAAGCCAGCCTTGATTAGTCTAGTGCAAAGGAAGATCTTCAATGGACTTCCTGCTGAGATACCGATGGACCACATCGAGCACTTTGAAAAGATGTGTGGTTTCACTAAAGCGAATGGAGTACCACCCGATTACATCAAGTGTACTATGTTCCCTTTCTCTCTTGATGGGAAAGCTGCTCGCTCGCTTGATTCACTACCCACGGGATCACTCACCACTTGGGAACAAGTCCGAGAAGCCTTCTTAAGCCACTTCTACACGAAATCAAAGACGGCAGCTCTGAGACAGAAGATCATGACCTTCAAACAGCTGGTGGACGAGCCGTTCTGCGATGCTTGGGAGCGATTCAACGTCTACCGCAGAGAGTGCCCGCATCATGGTTTTGAGGAAGACTATCTGCTGGGAGTGTTCTACGATGGAGTAGGCTAAGAGTACAGGAACGCTTTGAACTCTCCCCGGCAACGGCGCCAAAACTTGATACACTAAAAACAAATCCTTGTTACTGCCAAGTTAACAGTTGCAATTGTAGTACTTAAGATTCAAATCCAGAGGACCAGTCTACACTCTAGTTCTATAAGTTCCAGAATCAAGCTAAGAAGAAGATATAATTTGGTTGAAATAGGCGATAGTAAACAAGCAAAATAAACACGAGATTGATTCAATTAAACAAGAGCTAGCCTAGGGTATTTCATTGGGTGTTGAATTGGAGCCAAACAATTATTCAAGCGCGATGAAGTGCTTTCTAGAACTCGGATCACTCAGCTGGAACACTCCACTGTCGTGGCAGTGATCACTTTGCAGATCGATCTCACCACCTAACTGTCGTTGGGATGAGGATCGATTGCAAGCTTTAGAGAACAGGTCCGATCAGTTCACTTACCACCCTAATATCTACTTTCGCTGATTAGGGATACTAAGCTCATTCAATACATGTCAAGTTATCATCCTAAGCGGTTAACTAGGTGATGAACTAGTGATCTAACATCAAGTGATCAGTTTAATGAAAGCAGTAAGAACAGTATGAATGAAGAACAGTTATGGATCGTTTATCTATGTTTAGCTCATGTCTCAACATCCTAAAACCATAGGCGAGCAAGGTCACTACTCGATCATGATGCACATAAACAAAGACATAAATCCTGAATAAAATTGCATAGGAACAGAGTATGAGACAATAGGGTTCAGATGATCTTCTCTATGAGAGGATGGATTCTTCTCCCTTACAAGTTGCAGATCGCAAAAATACTCAGTGTTCTCTTGTAAAACTAGCGTAAGAAAAATAGAAAATAGATAGATGGCGTTTTTATATGGAGGCGCCAATCAGAAGAAAAGAGTTTAGGGCAACAGGGTTTTAATTCCCGAAATAGGAGTTTCCATATTCGTCTCGAACAATCTCCGGATCACTCTGTCTGCTTGTTCCGCTTGCGAGAGAACAGTCTCGGGACTGTTCTCTTGAGTGTTCTCCGCAGGAATGCTCCAAAAGGACTTCTTTTCATCAGGCACCTTCTCTTCTTCCTTCTACTAACTCCAGACCTGTAAAAGGTCAAAAAGGACTAGACTGACACGAATTAGTGACTTGAAACAAATGAAAACATATATACAATGATGTGAAAAGCACCATATATCATTCTTGAACTGCCATCCTTGCCCATTCACATAGCTCACTTCATGCTGATCCTCAGCTGACTGATCTGCCTCTGATGTGCCTTCCGCGGTAGCTTTATCCTGAGGGGATTCTTCCATGATGAAGACCTGGTTCTGATTGCTCTTAATCAGCTGATCGACCTTGGCAGAGAGCTCATCAATCTTGCTGTTATCGATGCTTTTCACCTTCTGAGTACGATCAGTCTCGCGGTTATTATCGGCTGAGCTTGAGGCCATGTTCTCAATCAACTCGAAGGCACCTTGAGTGGACTGGGTCATGAAATCTCCCTTACTGGCTGAGTTCAAAGCATTCCTGTACTCCCAGCCTACTCCATCGTAGAACACTCCCAGCAAATAGTCTTCCTCAAAACCATGGTCCGGGCACTCTCTGCGGTAGACATTGAATCGTTCCCAAGCATCGCAGAACGGCTCGTCCACCAATTGTTTGAAGGTCACGATCTTCTGTCTCAGAGCTGCCGTCTTCGATTTAATGTAGAAGTGGCTTAAGAAGGCCTCTCGGACTTGTTCCCAGGTGGTGAGTGATCCCGTGGATAGTGAATCAAGCCAGCGAGCAGCTTTCCCATCAAGAGAGAAAGGGAACAGAGTACACTTGATGTAATCGGGTGGTACTCCATTCGCTTTAGTGAAACCACACATCTTCTCAAAGTGCTCGATGTGGTCCATCGGTATCTCAGCAGGAAGTCCATTGAAGATCTTCCTTTGCACTAGACTTATCAAGGCTGGCTTGATCTCGAAGTCTTGCCTAGTGCACGGTGGAGGGGTTATGGCAGATCGCGTAGCAGGCAGATTGCGCAGTAAGTTTCTCTGGCCGATCTGGACAACTTCCTCCTGTTGGTTCTACTGGTTCGCAGCATTCAGAGCAGCTTGCTCGGCAGCAGCTTGCTGCGCTTGGATCGTTTGCTGCATCTGCTGTTGCATGAGTGCAAACGCAGCAGTGAGATCATCTTGGTGATCACCCATGTTGGTGTTCGTTGATCTCGGCTGTTGACGGTTCTATCGTTCCAATCTCGCTAGTTCCTCGTTGGTAAGCTGATGCAATGGTCCTTGTGCGTTGCTCCGAGTATGTCTACTGGTCATGCACCTGGATCATCAGCTGAAACAAAGAAATAAACACGAGTTAGATATCTTAGACTGGATATGAAACCGAAAATTAGAGGTAAAAAATCTGGTCCCCGTTGCAACAGCGCCAAAACTTGATACACTAAAAATGAATCCTTGCTACTGCCAAGTTAACAGTTGCAATTGTAGTACTTAAGATTCAAATCCAGAGGACCAGTCTACACTCTAGTTCTATAAGTTCCAAAATCAAGCTAAGATGAAGATATGATTTTGGTTGAAAGAGGCGATAGTTAACAAGCAAAATAAACACGAGATTGATTCAATTAAACAAGAGCTAGCCTAGGGTATTTCATTGGGTGTTGAATTGGAGCCAAACAATTATTCAAGCGCGATGAAGTGCTTTCTAGAACTCGGATCACTCAGCTGGAACACTCCACTATCGTGGCAGTGATCGCTTTGCAGATCGATCTCACCACCTAACTGTCGTTGGGATGAGGATCGATAGCAAGCTTTAGAGAACAGGCCCGATCAGTTCACTTACCACCCTAATATCTACTTTCGCTGATTAGGGATACTAAGCTCATTCAATACATGTCAAGTTATCATCCTAAGCGGTTAACTAGGTGATGAACTAGTGATCTAACATCAAGTGACCAGGTTAATGAAAGCAGTAAGAACATTATGAATAAAGAACAGTTATGGATCGCTTATCTATGTTTAGCTCATGTCTCAACACCCTAAAAACCCTAGGCGAGCAAGGTTACTACTCGATCATGATGCAAATAGACAAAGACATAAATCCTGAATACAATTGCATAAGAACACAGTATGAAACAATAGGGTTCAGATGATCTTCTCTATGAGAGGATGGATTTCTTCTCCGTTACAAGTTGCAGATCGCAAATACTCAGTGTTCTCTTGTAAAAACTAGCGTAAGAAAATAGTAAAAAGATATATGGTGTTTTTATATGGAGGCGCCAATCAGAAGAAAAGAGATTAGGGCAATAGGGCTTTAATTCCCGAAATAGGAGTTTCCATATTCGTCTGGAACAATCTCCGGATCACTCCGTCTGCTTGTTCCGCTTGAGAGAGAACAGTCTCAGGACTGTTCTCTTGAGTGTTCTCCGCAGGAATGCTCCAAAATGACTTATTTTCATCAAACACTTTCTCTTCTTTTTTCTACTAACTCTAGACCTGTAAAAGGTCAAAAAGGATTAGACTGACACAAATTAGTGACTTGAAACAAATGAAAACATATATATAA
>NC_079519.1:14020301-14054615 GCF_000801105.2 Raphanus sativus
TGATGTGAAAAACACCATATATCAATTACCAATAAACTGTTTACCATTCCAATTTACAAACTGTCTTCGGTTACTGTGCAAAATACATCTCACAATGCCTACAAACTGAAAATATCTAACAAGAAACCTATTGTTACTAACGGATTTTAGTTGCATAAAAGCTATTCCGATTCACAATATAAAATACATAAGAAAATACTGAACATATAAAATTTTAACTGAACCAACAAAACAAAACAATTCCAACCAAATTAGAAAAAATTACCCACCAAAAAGATTAATCATATGCACTATTCAACCAATCACAGGATTCACGTTATGCAATTTTGATAACCCAACAGATTTAGATAATTGAAAAATAAAGTTTCCGGAAGTAAAACTAAAACTTTACGCACACAAAACAAATATCAATCAAAACATATAATGAAGTCAAAATATAAACCTAAAACTTTAATCTATGAGTTTTCAATGAAAAAATATATAATTACTAACATGTTTAATGATTTTAAACACATAATCTTTTTTCTTTTTTTTGATTAACATGGGGATATCCCAGACCTATGGAAGGGCCTAGACTAATCCTCAAGGGGAGATACAACCCACAGATAGACCCTCTCTCCGGGTATGCAAATGGACCCTAAAGCATAGACCCATATCCGTGTTAGTGTCCAGAAATTATGAAATAATCTTAATCACGTAAATTATTGTTAATATTTATATTACTTTCTTATGAAAAATCAATTATTCATGGTAAATTTACACTCTTACATAAAATAATTTATAAAAAGTAAATTTACACAATTTTTTAGTTATATAGTTGAAATTTGTTTTAGATAACAAAATCATACTCACATTCAACTTAACACTAATCATACTCACATTCAACTTAACACTAAAAAAAAATTTACACAAATTTACATCTTTTATAAAAACCGTTCCATCAAATTCCGCCTGTAGGGTGAACCTACAGTAGTAAATTAATAAAAATATATAAGGAAAAACTACGTAAAACTCACTAATGCGTAAAAATGATATCCTACCTCAAATTTTATTTCTTTTTCTTTTGAAAATTGATTTCTTTTTAACTTCTTCTCGAGTTTCTTCTTAGGACAATTTTTTTTAATGAACTGACTCAGATTTGTGTTTTAAGAGCTACAAAATGTTTTGAACAAAAAAACCCCAATTGTATTGTATATACACGACTTTTATAACATATATAAGCTGAAAGTTTGTAACATAAATTAAATATAGTTACAAAAAATATTTTTTAACACATTTAAATTTTCAGTTTTAAATGATGTTTTATTATGATATTATATTTACAAAAAATTACTTAGAAAATTTTACAACCAATAATCATATTTATTTTATAAGAATTTTCATTTGACTACAACATTCGACTCAGTTTACGAATATTCATGCCTAAATGGTTTTACCAATAACATATTGAATATCTCATTGTAAATTTTTTTCCATTAAACTATATAATTGTTTAATAAATTCATATTCCCAAGAATTCAAAATATGAACCTCATGGTATAAAAACATAAAAACTTCATTAAAACTCCTAAATCGAAGGAACTTCCACTATCTTAATTTCATTAACTCAAATCTTTGGATACAAACAAATTAAAAAGAGAATTGTCCCTTTCTTCTATAATAAGAAGAAAACAAACTCAAGTCCTCTCGCGTCGACACGTCAGAAACTCACTGTTTCACTAAACTCACTGTTTCAATAAAGTGTCAGAAACTCACTGTTTCACTAAACTCACTGTTTCAATAAAGTGTGCGTCTTGCGGCCCATCGACCACATAAGGCGATGGAAACTCTAATAGGTTCCATAGCTTACCTTCATGTTCTTCGTTTTCTTCCATTGGCAGAGGGACGGTTCAGTAACGGTGGTGTTTATCCTCCAATAAAAAGGTCAGACTTCATCTCCCAACATCAATCCTTATCGCTGACTCCTCTCTGTCACTTGAGCTTCCTCCGACAACAGGTATGTTAAAACCCGCTTCTCGCTTCTGGTCCTTTTTCTGCAAACCATGGAGATTTCGAAGCCTCCTTTGGATTCTGTAGAGGACTGTAGAGGAGGTGCCCGCTAAATATTCAATGGAAAGCTCCGCGTCTGATAATGGAGGAGACAAGACTGATTTGCCAATCACCACGAGAATAATTGTTTCAGTATGCGAAGTTGGTTAATGGAACTTGGGATCAGAAACAGTTCGAGAGAGAAGGCGAAACATATTGGGATTCGGTAGTAGTTGCTGGTTAGATCCTCTGAAGCTCGAATCTTTATTTCAGTTCTTCACTCATGTTCTGAAATTTGTAGTATTGTTTTGTTTTGAAATAATACTGTCTGAACAAAACGATGTAGGATTAAAACTGCATAACGTCAGTCAAGGCTATGTTATGAAGAAGCTTCTTGCATTGCAAAGATGAGTGACTGATTGTGTAATGTATGCTATTGCTTTGCTTATAGATGCAAATAGGAGAAAGTGGCTTGGAGATAACCCAGAAACAACTACTAATGCAGTTTTTGTTGATGAAAAGTGGAGACCGAGTTATTAATGCTGGAAGTCTACGACATCACTCACAAATCTCGACTACTTTGAGGTGAATCATATGTCTTTCTCCTTCTCTTGGCTATATCCATTGGAGACTTTGGAGTAATAGTACTAAAAGCCTTATTATGCAGTTTGTTGCAGGGATTCAAAATATCAAGGGCGGATACACTCCTGCAACGTGTATTAGACCTGAGAGTTTCTTCCACTGTCATTACCGGAATATCGATGTCTACTTCAGGAGAACTCAGGAGCTAATCAAAGAGCTCAGTACTCCACCACCAGAATCGAAAGTTCTCTACTTCCAAACTACGTACTCCCAGCCATTTTTGATAATTTTTGTATGAAGTGTGAGTGATTGTAAGGTTGTTCTCGCAGAATACTTAGATCGGAAAGGCTGTTAATGGTTTGAGGAAACATGGCTCTGATAAGATTCGCCAACTTGCAAAGACTTTGGCAATGAGTTTTCTATTTTTGACACTTTCTTACTCTTTTAGAATATGGCAATGAGTTTTCTATTTTTTTGATGCAGAGAGTGGAAGGAGCTGGTTGATCAGTGGGTGAACACCACCAAAGAAATCGCTGGTACATTACACTTTCTTTCTATTCTTTTACTGTCTCATGAGGAATTCATGTCTTAACAGTTTTATTGATTTCTTGAATCGGATCCATGGTCTTTGGTTCTAATTTCATTTTTGTTTGTTAAAAACAGGTGCTCAAGGTACACCAGAGTCTGCTAATCCCTCTGTAGTTGATGAAGAAGAAGAACATGAGTTTCCATCACTTCCGTACGGTGTGATATTTTTACACCGGAAGCAAACACTTTTGAAATGTTAAATGGAAGTAAGATACCCTCAGTACAAATGACATCTGGTTTTTCATGGCAATATTGGTTTGGGTGTTGTACAGTATGGTCACATCTCAAGTAGGAGACAGGGATTTGATAGTGCAGATCGCTGGTGTCGGAGACATGAGCCTTAAAAACGTTTGAAAAATAGGTTCGGGTTCAAACATGACTTCTTACCATCTGTAGCTGACGTCCACATAGGATAGATAGTGATCTTTATCTTTGCTTATGATATCAAGTTTTTCAACGTACATCCCTTTGTTTCTCCACCTTTGAAATGAACTTCTTACATTAAAAATTACATTCAAAACATGCTTTTTGTGTGTAATAATGAAATTTGTGGTCAGGTTCTTGATGGTAAGCCATACAACATAAGATGCTATGTGGTATGGCACATGTTATTACTACACATAAATGATACAATTTGTTTTTCAATTTAAGAAACGTTAGTTCATGGTTAGGGATTGAAAATAAAAAAAATTAAATTTTAACAAATACCAACATCGACATACAACTTAGGCATTCAAGATTAATAGTCGTAATGTTTGGACTAATACAGTAAACCCACACAACCTTTATATATAAAAACAATGCAATATCCCACAATTTCCTAAATTCTAGCAAAAAAAAATAAAAAAAAATATCCCACAATTTCCCAAATTCTTGGTCATAAAAAGAGCCTCTAAAAGGTTAATAACAAAATTAGATTTTATTAAATATGCAAAAAAAAAAATTATACTCTAGATACATAACTATAAATAAATAAATAAATAAATAAATAATTTTTATTGTTTCAAATTATGTGTTTCAAACTCGAATTTTTAATATAAAAACAATTTCTGAAATTTCTTTTTTTTGTTTTTAACTTTTTAAAAATTTCATTTTGAAATTCGAAATTCTTTTCAAAACTGTTATCAAAAATTTTATTTTAAGTTTTCTAACTTTTAATTTTTATTTTTAAAATTGTAAACCTTACTAACAAAATTTTGAACTTCAACCCTTTGACTCTAAACTTTATATCTAAATTAGTTAACCAAGTATAAATCTATATTTGTCCGTTTAATGAAATATTTTAGTCATTTTTACTTTTGCAGGTTATATTTGTGATCAAAAATTTTAGAGTTATAATAAAATATTTATGTTATAACAATGACAAAAATATAATAATTATATGTCTGCTCTTTTGTAGTGGGCAAACCTCAAAAGTAGACAATTGTGATTAGTTTCTATTAATCACATGAATACAATACTACAGAAATAAAATAATTAAAATGTGATGTGTGAACCTAAAAGTTTTAAAATATAATTATTACTAATTATATCTATAATAATTTATATTTCAAATTATGAAATAAGTATCCCGCCCGTAGGGCGGGCCAACCCTAATAGCAAATATATTAAACTAGATAGATCTTCATGACAATGAATTACAGACAAAACTTGAATATGTCGATAAAGTCTTCATAACAAAGCCGAACATCTAAAATTACAGATAAAACTTGAATATTCCATTGAGTTTCACGGGCCAAAAGGTTTACTTGAGGTCAGTCACTTTTTTATTTGTTATTTTCTTACTTATTTCGCAATGCTAAACCGTAACACTCTATCAACGGGGAAGAGTTACCAAAACACAGAGCTTCATTAAAAAGTTTTTCATTCAAATAATCGACTAAACCCACTTATCATATTCGGCCAAAGCAAGGTAAGCATTGAATAATTATTTGAACTGTTTGACGAATCCCTTTCATGAAGCACTTGGTTTAATGCTGATTTATCCATTTAGTAAAACAAGACATATGTTTAGCCTTGTTATTTCCTAGAATCTTGTTTCATTTAATTGTAATGTGTTTCAAAGACCCTAGAATGGCAAACTGCTCGAACATTATATAATGTCCATTTGGCAGCTGTGTATCATTCACCCTTAAGAGATAAACAAACCGAGTTTTTGCTAAGCAAAAGTATTTTTGTTTAAAAGTATTTAGAGTACTAGGTAGTTATCCGCGCCTTGCGCGGGATGAAATGGTTAGATCAGCAATTTTTCGAAAATATTAGAAAGTATATATATATAGTTTGGAATTTGGGTTTTGTGTGTGTTTTTTGTGTTTAATCTTGGTGGTGCTGATTTTACGGTATAAACGTCACTAAGATAGAAACATATGTAAATCCTTTACTTTAGTGATATGTAAAAATTTACTGAAATATAAGAGTAAACACAAAACATATTACCTGGCAACTGCGAAAGTATGTAATCATTTATTTTATCCACTTCATCATTTGTGGGAGTGAGAATGGCTCGATGTCTATACAAATCCTTAACTGTTGAGGTTTTAAAAGCTTGTCCATAAACCTCTTTTTCCATAGTCTCAATAGTTTATACATATCACCAGTGTGATTTATCTTACTCTGATTCATTTGTAAGAACTTGCATATAAAGATATAATTATTATTATACAATTTGATTTTCTTTTTTTTTTTTGATAAAGGGCTTTTATATATATATGGTAAAGATTAGCCCACTAAGGCAAGAGTTTGGCTTTTAAGCCCAATACAAAGGGATTAGCCTAATTTTTTAGAGAAAAACGAAGAAGAAAATAGAAGTTGTGAGAACGATGATGAAGAGTCACGACAGACGATCAAAAGAGTTTCAATCCTCAAGCCAAGACTGCATCATCAAGGTAGTTAAAGTTGGCGATGATTCCCTGAAGGATGATATTTTGTTCTTGATGAGCGCACTAGTTGAGGAGATCAGGGAGTCTGCGCCACGATAATGATTCCGATGGATTCGGGAATTCCATTCCATCCAGAGAGAGTAGATTGTTGCTTTCCAAGTCAAGAGAGAGAGGAGTCGGTTGTGCTTAGGGGAGGTCAGTGATTGCATGCAAGTGAGAAGTTGATTCCAGCTTCTCGTTGCCGGCGATTTTGATTTCCTTGCGAGAGGTGACCAAACCGAGAATGAAAAGGCGCAGTCGAAGTACAAGTGATCCCTTGTCTCAGGAGCCGCATTGCAGAGCACGCAAAGTGGATTTACTTGAAGCCCCCAGCCGAGTAGCCGATCTTTCGTGGGACATCGATTCAGAGTTACTAGCCAGGAGAGAAAGTTATGCTTTGGAATGCCCCGAGAGGACCACACTGCACGGTTCCAAGCAACAACAGGTTTATGCTCTCTTATGAGATTGTAGATCATACCTGTTGAGAATTTCTCTGATCGTTTTCCAAGGGGTGACCAGACTGTGGTGTCGTCCGCTTCCGATAGATTAACAGTGGTGAGGTGTGTGTGAAGAGCTAGTTGAGCTTCAGAGCGAGGGGATGGTAGCGACCAGGCACCATTGTTGCAGAGCTCTGATATTGTTGATGATTGTCTTGTTCCCAAAGTGGAGGAGCGCAGGTTTAGAAACGTCGTCAGGTTACCAAGAGGAGACCAGTTGTCGGTCCAGAAGCGAGTGTCTCTTCCATTCCCAACCTCAACTTTGATCCAGTTATAAGCCAAATCTCTTACTCTGAGGATCTTTTTGATAGAGTGAGAGTACGATTGTTTTTCTTTGATTATCCAGAGTTTGCTCTTGTCATTTTGCAGGATGTTTTTGACAACCCAAGCGACCCAGATCGATCCTGCGCGGAAGAAGAGAAGCCATAGTAGCCTGAGAGAGCATGCTTTATTCCAATGATGTAAGTCTCTAATTCCCAATCCTCCTCCTCTCTCTATACAATTTGATTTTCATATGAATGATTTTTGTATAATAACATACCTTCCTCATAGGTCATTGACTTCAAACATGTAAGAATTCCACAGAACTTGGCTGTATTCTTTGAACCATGTAAGAAGAACTGATTTTGTGTATAATATCTAATTCGAGTAAGATAAATATTATTAATATCTAATCAAATTATATGTACGTAAATATTTGTGTAATCACACTCTTTGCATAGGTTTTATGTATAAATATTATTAATATATAATCAAATTATTATGTATGTAAATTTTTGTGTAATCAAACTTGTTCTATATTTCTTTCTTTGCATCTTACTCTCGAACTCATTTTGTTTATCTCTCTATGGCTCTCTCTCTATGGCTCTCTCTCTCTCTCTCTATGGCTCTCTCTCTCTCTCTCTATGGCTCTCTCTCTCTCTCTCTCTCTCTCTCTCTCTCTCTCTCTCTCAGATTTTATCAGTATTGATGAGTGTTTAAAAAATAAGATTAAGATTTTAACATATTTTTATTTTAAACATACGAATCGTATTAATGCCCGCACACGGGCATTAATACGATTCTTATGCTTTATGTATAAATATTATTAATATATAATCAAATGTTTGATGTATTATTAAAACTAAATTTGTTCTTCAGATGTTTTATGTATTATTAATATAAATATGTATTATTCAAATACGATTCATATGTTTTATGTATTACTAAAACTAAATTTGTTCTCCATTCAGTCTTTGTGGTTCAAAACTATAAGCATTTTAGACATTACTTAATTCAATATAGTTTGAGGTTTAAATTATTATCTCTCTCTCTCTCTCTCTCTCTCTCTCTCTCTCTCTCTCTCTCTCTCTCTCTCTCTCTCTCTCTCTCTCTCTCTCTCTCTCTCTCTCTCTCTTGGTATCCCCTCATCGTAAACCCTTTTTTTTTAGAAATATAAAAATGTAAACATTCTTTTAATTCATCGATTATCTTTTAACTACCACAATTTTGTTTTATATGGGAATGTTTCCTAGTTTAATATTTTATCATGAATTTTTCTTGGGTGAATTACCAACTAATCATAGTTTGCCATTAATGTAGATTTTTATAAAATTTAAATAAATAAAATAATAATAATTTGTGTTAAGTTTTTAAAATAAATAAAATATATTAGTAGCTGCCAAAAGATGAATTTTTTTAACAATTTTAAAATCGTCACAAAAGAGTAAATCATAAACATTAAACACTATACCCTAAACCCTTGGACAAAACTTAAATCCTTGGGTAAAAATCCAAACACTAAACCCTAAATTCTTGGATATACCCTAACCCTTGGGTAAATCTTAAACACTAAACTGTAAAATCTTGGATATACCCTAAACACTAAATCTCTCTCTCTCTCTCTCTCTCTCTCTCTCTCTCTCTCTCTCTCTCTCTCTCTCTCTCTCTCTCTCTCTCTTGGTATCCCCTTCATCGTAAACCTTTTTTTCTTTGAAAAATATAAAAATGTAAACATTCTTTTAATTCATAGAATATCTTTCAACTACCACAATTTTTATTTATATGGAAATGTTTCCTCGTTTAATATTTTATCATGAATTTTTCTTGGGTGAATTACCAACTAATCATAGTTTGTCAATTAATGTACAATTTTTTTTAAATATAATAAATAAAATAATAATTTGTGTTAAGTTTTTAAAATAAAAGAAAATATTATTAGCTGCAAAAAGATGAATTTTTTTAACAATTTTAAAACCATCACAAAAAAATTAAATCATAAACACTAAACACTATACCCTAAACTCATGGACAAAGCTTAAACCCATGGGTAAAAATCCAAACACTAAATCCTAAATTCTTGGATATACCCTAAACACTAAATCTCTCTCTCTCTCTCTCTCTTTCTCTCTCTCTCTCTCTCTCTCTCTCTCTCTCTCTCTCTCTCTCTCTCTCTCTCTCTCTCTCTCTCTCTCTCTCTCTCTCTCTCTCTCTCTCTCTCTCTCTCTCTCTCTCTTGGTCTCCCCCTCATCGTAAACATTTTTTTTTGAGAAAAATAAAATGTAAACATTCTTTTTAATTCATCGATTATCTTTTAACTACCACAATTTTGTTTTATATGGGAATGTTTCCTAGTTTATATTTTTATCATGAATTTTTTTTTGGGTGAATTACCAACTAATCATAGTTTGCTAATTAATGTACAGTTTTTTAAACTATAATAAATAAAATAATAGTAATTTGTGTTAAGTTTTTAAAATAAATGAAAAATATTAGTAGCTGCTAAAAGATGAATTTTTTTTAACAATTTTAAAACCGTCACAAAAAATTAAATCATAACACTATACCCTAAACCCATGAACAAAGTTTAAACCCATGGGTAAAAATCCAAACCCTAAACCCTAAATTCTTGGATATACCCTAAACCCTTGGGTAAATCCTAAACACTAAACTGTAAACTCTTGGGTATACCCTAAACACTAAATCTCTCTCTCTCTCTCTCTCTCTCTCTCTCTCTCTCTCTCTCTCTCTCTCTCTCTCTCTCTCTCTCTCTCTCTCTCTCTCTCTCTCTCTCTTGGTATCCCCTTCATCGTAAACCTTTTTTTTTTGAAAAATATAAAATGTAATCATTCTTTTAATTCATCGATTATCTTTTAACTACCACAATTTTTATTTATATGGAAATGATTCCTAGTTAATATTTTATCATGAATTTTTCTTGGGTGAATTACCAACTAATCATAGTTTGCCAATTAATGTACAATTTTTTTAATATAATAAATAAAATAATAATAATTTGTGTTAAGTTTTTAAAATAAAAGAAAAATATTATTAGCTGCAAAAAGATGAAATTTTTTTAACAATTTTAAAACCGTCACAAAAAATTAAATCATAAACACTAAACATTATACCCTAAAAATTTATAATTTTTTTACTGATTCAATTAAATGCAAACAACTTTACATGCACAACGTCCTCGTATGTATTAAACAAACATATGTGTTTTACAGAATCTGCTCGATATTATTATAATGCAATGTGATCTAAGCCAATGAAGTAGTTAAACAAATGTGTTTTCTTGCACTGTACGTCTATTTAGATTCTTTCTATAACCTTACTTGACAAAAAAGAGAAGAGAACCCTTTTATTAGTTGAAGCTGTTGTTTCGGTTATTCAACTTCCGCGAAGAAGACACACATACTTCTTTATTTTGTGCTTCAAAGAATTCATACAACATATAACTTACATACATGAAACATCAGTGTGCACAAATAACCAAACAATAGAATACAAAAATACATGACCGTCTATCAAACTTGACTATAATGTTACTGCTTCGTTTAATCCAATTTTGGCTATGCAGAGAAGCAAATGACTCCGAATATTACTTACATAAAAACTATTGTTATACCATAGCAGTAAATGTTTGATCACAATGCAAGACTTCCTTTGAATGCAAGACTTCCTTTGAATAGAGGCATGAGAGATACTTTTTAACTAGGATCCCGCCAATATAAAACCAAGAGTTCTAGTTATAGGCACTCATTACGTTCAAGATTGGTTTGTTTCCCAAAAAGCGTACAACAACCAAATCTAAAGAGTATCACGATTTGTCGCATCTCCCTATCCTAACCGTCTATCTTGTTTCGATTATGGAGATTTCTAAACTGAAATATTATGGCAAATGATGATTCAACGAAGAGAAATTTTCTTAAATAGCCATTTTTAAGTTGTGTCACAAAATAGCATCACAAAGAAGAAAATGACCAAAAGAAGTTTTGTTGAACGGTAAATATCTCTAAAATATTATTTGAGAAGTCAGTTTTCTATGTATCGCGTTCACGTTAATTCTCACAATGGTTGATTACACTGATACCCTTAATGAATTAAAACCGTTACATGTAAATATTAATATTAAATTTATATTTAGTTTCCTTTTTAAATTTTCCAAATAACATTATATAAAAAGGAAATATTTATAAAGTTTAAGAAACAAATTCAAAACGAAAAATATATGTATGTATAATATGATATTATTGGAAACGAAAGTTCACAACATAGAAAATTCCATTTAAAACATATTTTTAAATAACATAAAATATACCTTTTAAATAACATTAAAAAAGAAAGTTTACAAAACAGAAAATTCCATTTAAAAATATCTTTAAAATATTCTTTGAGAAATCAGTTTCCTATGTGTCGCGTTCACGTTAATTCTCACAATGGTTGATTACACTGATACTCTTAATAAATTAAAATTGTTACATGTAAATATTATTATTAAATTTTTATTTAGTTTCCTTTTTAAAAATTTCCAAATAAAATATATAATAAAAAGAAACATTTATAATGTTTAAGAAACAAATTCAAAACGAAAATATATGTATATATAATATGATTTCATTGGAAACGAAAGTTCACACATAGAAATTCCATTTAAAAAATATTTTTAATTAACATAAAATATACCTTTTAAATAACATTAAAAAGGAAAGTTCACAAAACAGAAAATTCCATTTATTTTTTTTTAAACAGAAAAATATTTTTTAATATTTTTTAAATAAAGAACATGATTTCATAATCTTAAAAAAATACAAAATATATATTTTTCAAAGTAATAGAAATATGTTTTATATATCTAAATATTTTCTTAGATGATTACATAAAATAATTAAGTAACACAAACTGATATATGTTTGATTGACTAAGAATACTTTATAATTAGTTAGTATTATTGAAATGTTTTATTTATTTTTATATATTTATAGGACTATATCTTTCAATTACAGCAAATTTTTTTTATAAATTATATTCTATTTATATAATATGTTTTTTTTTAAATACAATAACACAATTTTTATAGACTGCTTATTTTTAAGAGATATTATAAAATAAAATAAAATTAAATATAAACATGTTTTGATCAAATAATTACAAAACCTTTTAAAATAACTTAACAATATATATTTTAATTAGGTGGATATATTATATTTTGTCATTATTAAAACTATTTGTTTTTAATATTAAATTTTATTTTAAATTTTATGTTTTATATTTGTGGAACTTAATATAACCATAATCAAAATACGAAGCGAATCTGAATTCTCATATTTAAGATTATTTAAAATAAATTTCAGTTTGGGTTTAATAAATCTAAGCATAAATTTAGAATTTATTAATATTTTATTATTTTAATATTGATATGTGTTGATGAGCTTCCAAAAATGTATTAGTTATTTATGTATGTAACTTCCTATTACTCTTCGTTTCATTTTCTAATAATTAAAAACATCAAAGATAAATATTACGAATATACATGAATATTTAAACGATAAATAAAATTAATTTTATTTTATTAATTATAATAAAAGAAAATTATAGTTCTGTTTGAATTTGAAAGAATATATATTAACTCAATATACTCGCAACTTGAGTGACTCGACTAATCAAACTTATATCTAAAACCATATATTTAACTACAATAAGAATATATCATTTTATAATAATAATTTCTTTTATAAATGTAAATTATAGTATGACTCAAAACATATTTACAAATGATATAAAATATTAACTAACTCTTACAATAAAATTTATATATATATATATATATATGTATTTGTAAGTATTATTCTTATATTAATTTATGTGATTTGGAATCAAACACTTAGTTTATTTTTTATTTCATTCTAAGCATAATATATGTTAAATTATACATAAACTAATTCCTCAAATATATTTACATATCTAAGACAAAAATCAATGTAAATGCAAATAAAAATTAATCATAATTTTAATATATTTAAAATAAAAAGTATTATAATTGAGTTAAGAAAAATAGATGCAATCCAATATATCTAAATAATAACTAAATCGACTGTAAAAATCAAAATCGACTAGATATAACATATCTAAAATCATATGTCTAACTAAAGTAATATATATTATTATATAATTTATGCATACAAATTATAAATTAATTTTAAACTAAAATTAAATAACAATTAATTATTATAGTATTTACTTTATAAATTTGTATATCGTGCATACTTACGGGAAATCACCTAGTGCGTTTATAACCTTTGAGTTAACTAATATAAGACTTAGAGTTTAGAGTTTAGAGTTAGGTTTTAAGAATGTGTTCAAATTTTTAAAAATAAAAAATAAATATTTAAATTTTCAAAACAAGAAGTGCTATTTTAGTCATTATATTTTTTGAAAGGTATTTTTGTGACAAAAACTTTTTAAAAAAAGCTATTTGATAGAATTGCCTTTCAACTATATTACTACTTAGGCCATTGACATGCATAATTTATGATCTATTGCTGGGAATAACAGCTAGCAGAAAGCATCGATCTTAGATCCAAAATGAAAATGTATGTTGGGGTTGAAATCGGACAAGGTAAAGTTGGCTTCCAAAATTTCCGTTTAAAAATTATTTACTTAAGAACTTTTTTACGGTTTTTCGGAAAAGGAAAACCTATACGAAAAGTTTGCGGAAAATTTTGTTTTAAAACAACGACTCTTTAAAACAATGATTTCTTAATCAGCGACTTAAGAAATCAACGACTTCTTGATCAACGACTTGAGGAATCGACGATTTAAGAAAATAACGATTTCTTAAAAAACAAACGGAACTTTGATGTCGAAAGACCAAAACTCCGCAAACAAGCATCCTGAGAGGATTGTAGCCTTGCGGAAGGTTCAAACACTTGGGCAACGGACCATAATCCACGATATAAACCCGATCGTGATGGCGATCGGGTCACGGATAAGAGCTCGGTTGCTATAGCGAACGGATCACGAGACCACGCTCGGTCGCTATAGCGACCGAGCTCAGGACGAAGTTCGGTCGCTATAGCGAGCGAGTGTCCGTGCATCGATCATTTTCCGAAACATCCAAAGTCTTCCGAAACGATGATACGACGTAAAACTATGCATTCTCGACTATCCATATAGCCGTTCTCCAAAACTCACGACTATCCGTTTCTTGATCTCTCGGTCAAGTGGAATCGTCCGTTTGGTTTACGATAAAAACGCGGAAAACTTAACCTTATCGGAAAAATCGTAAAAACGTCTCAAATCAAAAATACGGTCCAAAGCGGTCCTAAACTTGATTCGAGGCCCACTTACGATTTCTTAAAAACCCAGAAACCTTATGACGGTTTATGCTTGGAGGATAAGCATCAGTTTCCGCGGAAAAAATGAAAACTTTCCGCAGATAATCATGAAGATCGGAAAAAATGGAATATTCCCATTTTTTGACTATGACGGCTTAAAGGCAAAAGGGGGAAGCGTAAACCGACCTTGGAGGGAGTATATAAGGAGTTCAAGGCGAGAGGCATAGATGCATCACTTTTTTTTAAGAGCAAACTAGCACTTAGAGCATTTTAGGCAACTTTCCATTTTTGTTTTCAAGCTGCGACTCAATTAGGTTTAGCCACCTTCGGGTATTAGAACTAGGGATCTCGCCGACAGCTCTTGTAGCCGAAGCACGTTGTCCTGTTGTTGTCACGCTTATACGCAGATTCGGAATAAAACCCTTCTTGCTCTCTTTTTACGTTTTATATTTTATTTTTCCGTTGTTATCGTGTTCTGATTGCTTGACGTGTGGTTTTTCAGAAATCCGGGACCTTCTGGGAAATTAGGGTTTTCCTACTTTCCTAAATATACAAATCATTGACGGTGCAAATTTCGGTTCCCACAGTTTTGTGCTAGAAGGAGGGGGGGGGTACGGATCAATCTTACTCACGACCAGCTCACGCTCAACCAGACATGACTAACGACGATTCAGGGAACTTGCAGACTCCTCTAAACTGAGCACCCAAGGACGCCTTGAACACTCCCACAGCGGATGTTTCCGCAGCTGACGCACCTGCTAACGCCGCGTCGCTCGACGAGTTCAAAAAGTTGCTTTCCGCCTACGAAAAGAGGTCGGAAGAGCAGGATAAACTCGTGGGAACCCTGACCAAACAGGTTCAAACCTTAATGGCAAGGTCCCGCGCGTTTCTCCCTCGCAGAGCCACCAAACTCCGCGGAAGGAGGCTCGAGTTCGCAACCCCACACGATAGGCCTGGAACTTCGCAGGAACGTCCTTCTGGACAAAACCCTAGCGAAACATCCCCCGTCGCCAAGGGTAACTCGGAAAAACTTCAGACATCCGAAAAGGATATGCAGGAGGATGAAATCGAGCGTATCGACTTGGAGCCCAGCGATGACTCCGAGGAGGACCCCGATGTCCCTCCAAGAAGAACCCGTAGCCGTTCAGCTCGGGAAAATTCTCCGTTCGACAAACCCATGACGGAAGAAGAAGAAAACCTCTACTGGATCGAACAGGAGGAATTGGCCGAAAGGCAGACCAAGATTACTCGCCACGAACACCGACAAGCTCGGAAAATAGCTGGAGAGGATCCCGAGATACCCGATCTCCGTGATTACATCACCAAGACCGCCGCAGAAGTAAGGGCCGTGACATCGCAAATCCACCACGCCACGAGTGCCGCCCCAGAAATCGACAGGTTACTCGAGGTGGCTCGAAAAACACCCTTCACTACGCGGATCTCCGAAACTAAGGTGTCTAATCCGGGAAAACTCAAGATATTGATGTATAACGGTACTACCGATCCCAAAGCGCATTTCCAGGCGCTCCACATCACCATGGGAAGAGTCAGGCTTAGGGAGAGCGAAAAAGACGCAGGCTACCGTCGCCTGTTCGTCGAAAATCTCGAAGGAGCAGCGCTCGAATGGTTCTCCCGTTTGAAGCGAAACTCCATCGGAAGCTTTTGCCAACTCGCGTCGGAAATCCTCCTCAAGTACTCTATGTTCATCGATAGAGAAACTTCCGATGTCGATCTCTGGAGCTTAACTCAGGAAGAGGGCGAAACCCTCCGAGAGTTTATAAGCCGCTTCAAACTGATCATGGCAAAGGTCAGCGGAATCAGCGACAAAGTCGCCATCGACGCTCTTAGGAAGGCGCTCTGGTACAAGTGAAGTTCAGAAAGTGGATAACGCTCGAGAAACCTCGCACAATCCAGGATGCCTTCCACAAAGCCTCGGATTACATAATGATCAAAGAAGAGACGAAGGTTTTGTCGCAAAAACATAAGCCGACAAGGAACTCTTCGAAAGACGTGGATCCAAAATCAAAGAAGAAAACTTCTCGTAATGACAAGTAAGTCCATCACGAGGGGAAAGAACTCCAGGGCGCGCACAATTACGCGATCAATCCGAAGCAAGGCAGGACTTCGGGAAATACGTGGAACCGTAACCAGAGTTACGACAAAAACGTATACTGCGAGTTCCATCAGACCGAAGGTCACTCTACGGCTAACTGCAAAGTCGTAGGGGCGAGGCTGGCCGCGAAGCTTCTTGCTGGGGAACTCTCCGGAGTAACCAGCGTCAAGAATCTAATCCTCGACTCCGACCGTCCGCCAAAAACCAACAAAAATCCCCCTGCGGAGAATTCGTCACCAAAAATCAGGCGGGGGAAAAGCGCGAGATAAGACCAGACGATAGAGGAAACGATAATTCCCAAAGGAGGGTCAACATGATCATGGGAGGATCCCAGTACTGCAGGGACTCGGTTTCGGCCATCAAGGCCTACCAACGGAAAGCCGAGTCGACTGCGAAGTATCCTCCGCGGTCACCCCCTCAAGACGGACGGAACACCTCGATAATGTTCACCGAAGAAGAGGCATACGTAATCGACCAACTTCACTGCGACCCCTTGGTCGTTGATCTCGTAATAAGAGGTCTCGAAGTCGCAAGAATACTTATCAACACCGGAAGCACGGTAAACCTAATCTTCCGCGATACCTTGAGAAGGATGGGCGTCGAGCTCGGAGAAGTTACCCTGGTACCGAAACCGCTCGCGAGTTTCTCCGGACAAACGTCCATGACCCTGGGATCAATTCAGCTACCCGTGATGGCAAAATATTTTACCAGGATAGTTGATTTCGCGGTGGTAGATAGCCCGGCTATTTACAACGCAATCATGGAAACTCCATGGCTAAACGCTATGAAGGCCGTTCCCTCAACTTATCACTTGGGCGTTAAATTCCCAACCAGGACTGGAATTGCCGCAATCTGGGGTTGTCAAAAACAGTCGCGACTTTGTTTCCTAGCGGAGCATAAGTTGAGACAAGTCACGACGACCTCTACGGCTAAACGCAAGCGAACTCAGCTTTCCGCCGAAGACAATGAGACATCTCCCGCGGAAGCAGATACGGAGGTCGGAACCACCCCCAACTCCGAAGACAACGTCGCAACTCAGCGGGAAGAGGAAAATCCCGAGGTGAACGTCGACCCCGCAACTAAAGCGGCCGACGAAAAACCAACCGACGAGTAAACATACTTGCGGCATAAACAGAACTACGAGATGACTTGATCCTCGAAAGAGGTACTTAGGCAGCCCGTCGAAACACGGCGAGTTCAGCTATCCCCTCGCCAAAAGGGGGGGGAGTGGGTGCGTATACTCGTATACTCCCACAAAACAAAAAAAAAACTCGCATTTGTATTCGAAAATTTTGAAACTATTTTAATAAAATTACTTTCTCAATCTGTAGATTCTTAACACATAGATACTTCGGAAAACGAAAAACGTATCTTCAAGAAAATGCGAGAAGTCGTGATTTTTACTGAAGATATTTAGTTCGTATCATCCGACAAAATAGTCCATCAGTGACTTTAAACGAAATAGTCCGCTCGCGACTTTAAAAAATAAAAACAAACCCGTCGATTGGCCCCGACGGGCAAATACAGAAATATTTCACTCAAGCAAATTCGTAGTCTGATCTTTTTACAAGATCCTCTTACATCCGACCAGGATACCATAGCGCGCTATAAAAAAATCGAAATTTCGTCCAGCACTTCGCAAAGGAAGTAGCTCGATTCGTACCTAGACAAATCATATAAGCCGATAAAACTTCACGGATTTTAAAACGATACGAATCAGGTCAAAATCACAAAACAGGCAAAACGGAAGCCGATCAGTCATCGCAAAGCCTTGAAGCTGAAAGTAGACCTAGGTCTTGCCCTAAGCCCAGTCTTGCTGGCACTAAACATCTCACGGACATAGTATCAAATACGAGATCCCAAAATATGTCTCTTACCGCTTACGCCTAAAAACGCTCGCTAAAAAGTAGCATACGGACCAAGCGGCAAACTAAGAGTTAGAATACGAAGTGACTACTCGCATTCTGCCCTCTATACTTGGCGAAAGTTTAAATCAGATCATAAAAAGTAAACTTACTTCATATTTATAAAAGCCGCACAAAGGCGGCAGGGATTCGAAGCCTTAAAAGACCAGTCCTGAAATACATAAAATTACGCGACCTACTACGGTCGCGGCATCAACAAATAGAACGGCCACACTCAGCCACGAAAATACAAATATAAGGGAAAGACCTTTTTCCCGATAAAATCAGTAGAAGATAAATTCATCCGACGACGAAGTTCCAAACTCCGTCGGATAGGTTACCTCATCATCACCTCCCTCCACTTCGGTCGCGACCTCCACCGTGTCAGGAAAAACTGGGATCGGCTCCCAGAGTCCCCATATCCTTTCCTCGATAGGGGGAACAAGCGACTCAGCGTGAACATTGTCCTTCATGCCATCTTGCATGAGGCTCAACTCCTCTTGGTAAACATAATCCCTATAATGAGTCCTCGTGAGAGCTCCAACTGATCCGCGACACTCGCGAAAATTGTCTACCGCGGCGTCGGCAGCCCGGAGGTTGTAAAACTCTTCCTGGAAATGCGTCGCCCGGTTCTGCATCTCAGCGACAATCTCCCGCTTGGCCTGCCTCCTCGCCCGGCGAACCTCTCTAGCATGATCGGCAGCATCCCTTAAATCCCGCTCCAAGGTCTCTTCATGGAGTCGCGCCAAGTCATTCGCGTTCTTCTCCGCTTTGAAATGCCAAATCCTTGATTCTCTCTGACTATCCAACAACGCCGTGCCAAGATGATTCATCGCCTGAGAAATTCGAAAAATAGAATTTTTATTCGGATAAATGAAGAGAATGAAGGAAGAAATAGAAACTAACCCCGTTCACCACGCGAGAAGTCTCCGCCAAAACTTCGGGTCTTTTCTCCGTATCCTCCACAAAGGATAACAGGACGGGATGATCAGGAAGACCAGAAAAGAAGTCGTCAAGGTCGGGAATCTGCGCATCGCTTGAACCGCTCCCATCGCCAAATCCTAGAGACGGGTCCCATCCCGGAAATGGAGAATCGTCAGCAGGAAAGTCGTGATCCTCGACCTCGATTTCTTTATTCTTCCGTGGCAGCTTGGGCGACCTCTCAACCGGAACACGCTCCGGGAGATGTTCAACGTTCACAAAATCAATCTCACCCTCCGCCTCAAAGTCAGAGTGAACCAATCGGATCGCCTTCTGAACTCTCTGACGAGTAAAACTCGTCCACCAATGATCACCGCTCCTCAACGCATCTCTCACCTCCATAATATCTCTAGGCCAATGATGGATTACGCTGATGTGCGGGAGGAGATTTGGAACCGTCCGAAACATCGGGATAAACTCCTCCGCGACTGACGCAGCGTCGAGTCAGACGTAGAAGAAGAATTGCTTCCAATTGTTAAAATTGGAAACAGTTCCCCTTACTACCAGCATTATGGGACGAGGAGTCAGTCGCCACGAGGTAGACTCCTTGTTGTATTGCAGCCTCAGAAGCGCCTCAAAATGGTTGGCGGTAAGGGATAGGCCGCGCTCGTAACTCAGAATTACAAGACAGATAAGGATCTCGAAACTCGTAGGGCTTAGTTGGTTGAACGAAACCTGAAAACGGTCCAGTACGCGGACGATGATCTCAGGAATCGGAAACCAAATACGGCAGCATGACAAAACGGCCTCATAACACGTGAAGTAGCCTTCCGGAGGATAGTCGGCACTCTCTCCAACCCTAGGAATCCAGAACTCAACCGCGTCCGGAACTCCGGCAAATTTCCGAAGCGTCTCGAGGAAAAGATCAATGGTCTTGCTCGGTAAATGATTCCCCGTTTTCCGAGTTCGACAGATCGGAAACTTTTCCTCTCCGAGACGTTTGATACGATCACTGCTTGCTCTCCAATATGCGTCGCGTTCAGCCGCATTCGGAGGAAGTTCGAACTCGGCTTTCGGAACAAGGAGTTCTTCATCTTGGTTGCAATCAGGAGAAGAAGTCATGGGAGCCTTCTTCTTAGATTTTTTTCCGCTTCTGAACAACTTTGACATTTTGGTGAGGGATTTTCTTTCTGAATTTTTCTTTTTTTGAGAGGATTCTTCAAAAAAAAAGTCTTATGAAAGATGGGTAAGTAAAAATGAAAGAGTTACCTCCCCTTTTATAAGCTTTAGAATTTACTATTCAAGCTCGGACTTTTGGAAACAAACTTGGCCTAAAAACTTGCTTAAGCTCGCCAAACCATACGACAGAACCTTGTCAACCCACGATTCTACCGCACTGGGGGGCTAACTGTTAGGGTTGAAATCGGACAAGGCAAAGTTGGCTTCCAAAATTTCCGTTTAAAAATTATTTACTTAAGAACTTTTTTACGGTTTTTCGGAAAAGGAAAACCTATACGAAAATTTTGCGGAAAAATCTTGTTTTAAAACAACGACTCTTTAAAACAACGATTTCTTAATCAACGACTTCTTGATCAACGACTTGAGGAATCGACAATTTAAGAAAATAACGATTTCTTAAAAACAAACGGAACTTTGATGTCGAAGGACCAAAACTCCGGAAACAAGCATCCTGAGAGGATCGTAGCCTTGCGGAAGGTTCGAACACTTGGGCAACGGACCATAATCCACGATATAAACCCGATCGCAATGGCGATCGGGTCACGGATAACTGCTCGGTTGCTATAACGAACAGATCACGAGACCACGCTCGGTCGCTATAGCAACCGAGCTCGCGACAAAGCTCGGTCGCTATAGCGACCGAGCTCAGGACGAAGTTCGGTAGCTATAGCGAGCGAGTGTCCGTGCATCGATCATTTTCCGAAACATCCAAAGTCTTCCGAAACGACGATACGACGTAAAACTATGCATTCTCGACTATCCGTATAGCCGTTCTCCGAAACTCACGACTATCCGTTTCTTGATCTCTCGGTCAAGTGGAATCGTCCGTTTGGTTTACGATAAAACCGCGGAAAACTTAACCTTATCGGAAAAATCGTAAAAACGTCTCAAATCAAAAATACGGCCAAAAGGGGTCCTAAACTTGATTCGAGGCCCACTTACGATTTCTTAAAAACCCCATAAACCTTATGATGGTTTATGCTTGGAGGATAAGCATCAGTTTCCGCGGAAAAAATAGAAACTTTCCGCAGATAATCATGAAGATCGTAAAAAATGGAATATTCCCATTTTTTCGACTATGACGGCTTAAGGGCAAAAGGGGGAAGCGTAAACCGACCTTGGAGGGAGTATATAAAGAGTTCAAGGCGAGAGGCATAGAGGTATCACTTTCTTTTCAGAGCAAACTAGCACTTAGAGCATTTTAAGCAACTTTCCGTTTTTGTTTTCGAGCTGCAACTCAATTAGGTTTAGCCACCTTCGGGTATTAGAACTAGGGATCTCGCCGACAGCTCTCGTAGCCGAAGCACGTTGTCTTGTTGTTGTCACGCTTATACGCAGATTCGGAATAAAACTCTTCTTACTCTCTTTTTACGTTTTATATTTTATTTTTTCGTTGTTATCGTGTTCTGATTGCTTGACGTATGGTTTCTCAGAAATCTGGGACCTTCTGGGAAATTAGGGTTTTCCTACTTTCCTAAAATATATGAATTATTGATGGTGCGAATTTCGGTTCCCACTATGTAGTTCGAGGTAACAAACTCTAGCTAGGTGGACAGTGACCAAGTCACCTTGCGGTCAAGCGGTTACTTAACAATATTAGATCCTTAGAGCAAGATACGACATGTGCACCCTAGATATACGGAGTAGTTGGAGCTGAAAAGTAAAAAAGACAATCCAAAGACCATTACTAAACATACAATTCCTACTTGCTCATATATATATATATATTTATTTTTTATTTTATTTTTATTTTGCTCATATATTTTGTTAGAGATGTATCTTTGTCAATATTAATTACAATTCAAGTAAACTATCATTGAGATTTACTCGTATAGATCTTTTCCCATTGTTTCTGTAAATCTAACACCTTGTTTATACAAATTTTGATTGCAGGATTTACTTCCCACATATACGTCCCAGTGTCCCACATAGAACCATAGAAGAAGCTCATATATTTTCATAATTATACATGATAACATGAAAATAGAAAGTCGCATATACACACATATTCACTATAGCTGTATCCTTATTAATACATAAAGACTGCTATTACATACATATGCATACTTTTCTTTGAGATTCCACAGATTGATTACATAATTTTCTTCAGCCTTGAAAGCAAAGTTTACAGGTCGAAGCTGTGGCTGTTGAAGTGGAAAAGGGGATGATTCGTGGATCGCCAGATGCTATGTGAACGTATCTCTTTGGCAACGGTGGACTGAAGACTGGCCGGTCCGCATACAATAACTCCAACATCCACACTTCCCAATTTTCCATTCAATGACTCAAATATCTCTGCAAATTAAAATGTGTGTTTCAAAGAAATAGCAACAGAAAAGATATTTATAATTTTGGTTTGCACTAGAACAGGCCAGCATAGCTGTCTGAATCGAATTGAACCACTGGGTAATGAAAACAGATCGGTCGACTCTAATTATAATCGTACCTTTAAAATCAGGTCTCGTGCCATAACGAGTAGTGATAAGACTCTGAATATCTTCTTCTGTGTTAAAGCTTTTAAGTTCCTCAGATGGATCATGTAGTTCTTCGCCGTTCATAGTCACCTTGTCGTGGCCATTTGGTTCCACTTCACCGGATTTTTCACCCCAAATATTCCAGAAAACAACAACAAGACCTCCAAAAATCAACACACTTGCAACCATACAAACCACGAAAAGAAGTCCCTTGTACCACCACGCCGTTATGTTGAATTTGTTTATGTAAAAGATGTCCAACAATGTGATCATTAAAACAAACCCGATGGTGGATGATACTAGATAGAGTCCAGACCATATATTATCCCCTGTACCAACTAATACCGACATGGGACACCCGTTGCTCCGTGGCTTCACAGAAGGATTCACCATCTTGTGAACCATTCCATCTTCCTGTATGACAGTGAAACAATATAGGACTCAACAAACGAAGGCCTTAACCCCAAATATTTTATGCAAGACTTACCAAGAGAGGCTCGGATTGTCTTGTGACATAGATGTTAATCTCAAGGTTAATTTTGTGAGAGAAGGAAGGGCAAATGGAAGGAATGTCGATGGATGAGAGAAGAGAGAGCTCGTCTGAGTTTTTGATTGCCCAGATTACTAAAACCTTCTTTGGTAGACAAGCTTTCCCATCTCTTTTTCTGTGTAGGATATCACTTATGATGGCAAAAAATGGCGAAATCCCTATTCCTCCTGCTACTAAGACCAGGTTCTCGTACCTGCAACCCAAAAAAAAAAAAAAGCTTATTTGTATTGAAACAAAATTTCAAATAAACAATTCAAATTTATAAAACTCATTACCCCAGGTGGTATGGAGATTCATGGCCATAAGGACCCTCCACGCAAGTTGTGATTTTGGGATATGACATAGGAGAAAGGAGCTGATCTTGGTTCTCTGCCTCATATAGCTTTGACAACTGGTCTCTAAGCTTTGCGGTCCATCCACCAAGAACCTTTATTAGAACCGCAACATGATGCTTCCCATCTAGAGGGCTTGATGAAACACTGAAAGGATGCCACTGTAGCCATGAAAGTTCCCTTACTTGGAGAAAGACGAAACTCAGTGCATTGTATCGCATATCTAGAGTTGGGGCATAAAAGAAAGAAAAAGAAAAGTCAGTAAATGCTTTTAGATTAGAGGTAGGGGAAACAGAATTGTTACTCGGTGGTTTGGAAAGGACGAGTTCGAGTGTCCCACAGGGAAAACTCTTTGCAGAGATTACATCTACAGTCCTTCTGGATTGGCAGAACCTCAAGAAACGGTCGAGAATGAAAAGGAATATTCCTCCAGCAACTATGCTGAATAAGTAGTCACCTACGTGAAGTGCCAAGAAGACAACGAAGACAACGTATAGTTGATGGGTGTAGAAGAAAAGCTCAAAGTAGTGCTTCCTCACGTATTGTAACGAGGTAACCCACATAAGTAAACCAGCTACTAGACTGATTACTCCAGGTAACACTGCGATTCCAGTAGCTTTCCACTCAAATATCTGAGAGACAGGGATAGAGTAAGTAGTAACGAAGCTTGAAAATAGGATTTTATGAGAGATTCGCTACAGAAATAAGTAAAATTAAAAACAAAAAAAGAAAGAGAGAGACTTACAAGCTCTAAAAGTCGACCTTGAACGATCCATGCAACAACATAACAGAGGCCATGAAAGGAGAAGAAAGCCATGGTGATATGACCAAGCCAAACGTGATACTTTGTAGCATGCTCGAAAGGGATATCGACAAGACGGAGGAGAATGGACCCTCTTGAGATTGGAAGAAACAAAAACACCATGCACAACAGCCCAATCATCCCAAAACGCAGACCCGTTATCTCCAACAGTAGCATACTGAAGACACGCCATAATTGGAATGAGAAGCAAAAATATATATATAAAGAAACAAATAAAATGAACTTTAAGAACCTTCTATCCTTAGGAAGCACATGGAAGAGATCAAGAAGGTCAAGATCCCTCATGGTATATGCATAGATAGCCCAGAGGAAGAAGACAGAGAAGACCATAATACCAAGAAACTCAGCTGCAGAAACAACTCCAAATGGTCCATCCACAAGAACAGGAAATGTCCACAGCCTGAACCTTGGGAATCTCGATATCTTCTTCCTTCAAAAAACACCGAAACAAATATGGAATTAATAAAATTGACAGAAATTGACGCAAATATGCAATATTAATTTCTAATTAATAAAATATAATTTGTCACTCTGAAATGTTTGTGTATACTAAAAACATTTTCTTTTTAAAATTTTTCAGAATTCATAGCAATTATATATCGTGGGCGTTGTCTTAAAATCAAGTTGTGATCACACTAAAGTAAGAAAAATCTGGACCACACGTACTTAGTGAACACCTGCTCTTCTCCAGAGATGATCAGATAGAGAGAAGCTAAGACCGAGATAACAAGAATCGGACCACTGAAAATCAAAAACATGCTTCCTGCAAATATTATTTGGAAAATTAGAGTATGAAAATGAAAAACTAGTTACAATTTTCAGACTTTTTTTTTGTCGGAAAATTAGAAGAAATGTAAAACCTGTAGTGCCGAAGAGAGTGTTGGAAGAAACTGCTCTCCAGCTTGTAAGAATTCCATCGCCTAGTTTCCCAGGGTACATAACAAGGAAAACAACCCATGCAACGAAAATCACGGACATTACAACTTTCAGAATCCATTTAAATGAGGAAGCAACCACTGATGATAATGACGACGACAATGATGACTCCTTCGACAAAAGAGGGCTTTCATGATCATCCATCGTTACTCTCTCTCTCTCTCTCACTCACTCTTGTAAATCTTTTACTTTGTTTCTCAGTCTAGTGATGAGAGGTTGCTCAAACGCATCATCAGATTTAAAGGAGAGGTTACGAGGGGAAATTCAGGAGATAATTAGATGGCAGAAAGGAAGAAATTTTGTGAACCATTCAAGGTTACATCACTCGCATTAATGAAAGATTCCCTCCAACATCAATCCTAGTACACAATTATAAAAATAAAATCATAAAAAGAGTAAAGGGGAAGCAAGGAATTTACATGTGAGAGTAACGGTACTTGGGAGAGACAGGCACGTCTCATTTCAACCACAAGTAACGTACGGTGAGTAGTCACTACGGATTATATAGATAAGATGGTCATTATGACGAGTGTGATGTTTGGATAAATTTGGGGTGTTACGCTAGCTGATTTCATATACGGGTAAAATTAGTATTAGAAAACACAACGTATTTTTTTGATAAATAAACACAATGTATTTGTATAGTATTGTGTGAAAAATACTGTTTTATCCATAGTAGTTGTACAATGTCAACCATTGTCATTGATTAAACCACAATAGTCTAAAATAATCCTCATCAAGAAAACTAAATGTTCCTAATAATCTATATAACTTTTACATTACAATGCCACCGAAGTTCCTATTTTATATTTTTTATATTTGTTTTAAACAGTAAGAAGAAGTAACTATTCTAATATCTATTATATTAAAACAGAAGTCATGACTTCTAATTCATGTGTGATTTTTTTAAAAATGAACTATTTACTAAACTTGGTCACACTGCATTTTTATCTATTATTAATTTCTATATTAAATAATATCATTTAATATTTTCATTTTTATTTAAGATAAAAATTAATATTAACTCAAAAAAATTCTAACAAAATCTTTGAAAAATCTTTTCGGAATCCTTTTAAAATTTATTTTCAAAAATTGATTAATTTAAATTTTAGTTGTCATAAAATATAATCAGAAATTTAAATTTAAATTAGTTTTGATTTATAAACAAAAAATATTATATAAAATATTGTAATGGTAATAATAGCCACTTAAAATGATTACTTTTCAAAAATACATTTTCAAAGATTTTGTTGGAAAACAATATCCATTTCTGTTTAATTATATAACATGTATAAAAAATTAATCTTCTATTATATTAAAATAGAAGTCATGACTTCTAATTCATGTGTGATTTTTTTTTAAAATGGACTATTTACTAGACTTGATCACACTGCATTTTTATCTATTATTAATCTCCATATTAAATAATATCATTCAATATCTTCATTTTTATTTAAGATAAAAATTAATATTAACTTAAAAGAATTCTAACAAAATCTTTGAAGAATTTTTTCGGAATCCTTTTAAAAATTATTTTCAAAAATTGATTAAATTAAATTTTAGTTGTCATAAAATATAATCAGAAATTTAAATTTAATTTAGTTTTGATTTGTAAACAAAAAATAAAATTATGTAAAATATTGTAATGATAATAATAGCCACTTAAAATAATTACTTTTCAAAAGTACATTTTCAAAGATTTTGTTGGAAAGTAATATCCATTTCTGTTTAATTATATAACATGTATAAAAATTTAACTTATCTTAAAAATTTATATATACAATGATCTATTATACAACTGAATAAACAAAACAAATTACTAAAAGAAATCTAACACTTTGAATTACGGGTCGGGATTATAGTAAATTAAATACAAAATAATTCTGAAGTATGTCATTTCTAACAAATCTAACATTTTAATTAAAATTACTATATTTAACTAAATATGATAAAATTATTTTAAATTGATAAGTTAGTATATTTTATTTTCATAAATATAAAAACATTTATTCTAAAAATATAAGATGTTGGTAGAATGGTTTAACATTAATAAACTATATAATACATGTATAAAAAGTTAATTTTTCTTAAACTTTTATATATACAATAATTTATATATAAACTGAATAAACAAAACAATTTTCTCAAGGAAATCTAGCACTTTGAATTACGGATCGGGATCATAATAAATAAAATATAAAATAAATACATAATAAAAAGCAATCTATCTATTATAAAAATAGAAGTCACAACTCATTTAATGTGTGATATTTTAAATTGGACCATTATTTAGAAGATTTATAAAATACACATAACTTAACTATAATATCATTTAGTATCTTCATTTTTATTTGAAATAAAAATAAATATTAATTTAAGAAAATTCTAAACAAATCTTTAAAGAATCTTTTCAAAGTATTTTCAATATGTATTTTCGAAAATTATTAATTTCAATTTTAGTTGTCATAAAATATAATCAGAAATTTAAATTTAATTTAGTTTTGATTTATTAACAAAACAAAAATTATATAAAATATTGTAATGATAATAATAGCCACTTAAAATGATTACTTTCCAAAATACATTTTACAAAGATTTTTAAAAGATTTTGTTGGAAAGCAATATCCATTTCTGTTTAATTATATAACATGTATAAAAATTAACTTATCTTAAAGTTTATATATACAATAATCTATTATATAAACTGAATAAACAAAACAAATTATTAAAATAAATCTAGCACTTTGAATTGCGGGTCGAGATTATAGTAAATTAAATATAAAATAATTCTGAAGTATGTCATTTCTAACAAATCTAACATTTTAATTAAAACTACTATATTGAACTAAGTATGATAAAATTATTTTAAATCTCAGTTCAAAAAATATTTTAAATTGATAAGTTAGTATATTTTATTTTTCATAAATATAAAACATTTATTCTAAAAATATAATGGTTTAACATTAATAAACTATATAATACATGTATAAAAAGTTAACTTTTCTTAAACTTTTGTATATACAATAATTTATTATATAAACTTAATAAACAAAACAAAATTTTCAAAGAAATCTAGCACTTTGAATTACGGATCGGGATCATAATAAATTAAATATAAAATACATACATAATAAGAAGCAATATATATATATATATATATATATGATCATTTGAAATAGTTAGTTAATTAACAGCATGAAAACTATAAAATTATTGTAGTTGAAATAGTGATTTAAACATTTAAATATATTAATAATCTTAAAATATATACTAATTAAATAAACCAAATATATATATAAACATGAAAATAAATACCCGCACGATTGTGCGGGTCAAAATCTAGTATACTATTAAAACATAATTCCTAACAGGATTCTGTCTTTACTTTTGATTTTATTTATAAGAGAATGTCATTATCTTATTTACTAAACATATCAATTATAGATATAATTAAGGGGGATGTATTTAATTTAGCATTTGAATGTGATTTGATTTTTAATGGAGTTTTAGATGATTTTAATAAGTTGCAGAGATTTAGGTGATTTTTGTTAAACTACTCTAGAATATCACCTAAAACAATGGGATTTGAGTTTTATTTTTTTAACTAAGAAACTCCACCCAAACACCCTAAAATCACCTCAAAACTTTAAAATCCCACAACTTAAAATATTTTCAATAACAATGGATTTTAGAGTATTTTTACGAAATGTCAAGTTCAATAACAGTGGATTTAAATGAGTTTTTAAAATTCATGTTTGAATAACAGTGGATTTGTCATTTTAATATAAATCACCTGAAACTCTTAGTTGAATACACCCCCCTAAATGACAATATATTTATGGCATCCACTTCGATGTTCACGTTCTTTTCATTTAAATCATATTAATTATCATTTTTAATAACATAATTATATTTTTACCACAATATAATTATACTGCCGTGAGTATATAAGTTATATAAATCATTAATCATCAAATACAAACCTATATAAATCGACCAGAAAATCAAAGTTACCTATAAATCTTCCACCAGTGACCACTAATCGTCAGATATAAGTCTAAAGATTTATGTGGTTTGCATAAATATAAGTTGTCCACTTTGACCAGTAGCTATCAAATATATACCTATATAAATAGATTAAGTGGTACATAGCACATATATTTATTAACTAAAATCTTTTGCGTCAATATGAATCTATATGATTTGAATCTTTTATCTTATGATGATAGAAGAGAACAAAATTAATAGTGTGCTAAATAATAGAAATATATTATATTAATTACTCACTTTCCAAAATATACCTTTTAAATTTTAAATAATATAAAGCCTTTTTCAAACAAAAAAGTTTTAAATAATATTTCAAAATTCATTACTTTGTTAATGAAAAAATTATAAGTTATCTACTAATACTTGAAGATAATAAAGCTCTACATTTTAATAGATTTAAAATACTATAAGTGTTTATTTTGTGAACATGGTGACAAACAATATATGCAAAAAAAAATCAACCTTTAATATATTAATAATTTAATAAAGTTTATATGGTAACAATATTTTGTTTGTCGTGATATCTTAACCTCCATATTTTAACAACTATTACGATAAAAATTTGCATCCACAAAAAAAACATTGGTTAAAATTCCTAAAATAAAAACCTATATATGTGATGATTTGTTTGACTGTGACTCTAAAAACTTATATGTAAAAAATTATCCTTCTATATATTAAAAGAAAAGTCACTTTACCACATAGCACTTATACAGAGGTTTTCAGAAGAATTATCTTAATTTTATTAGTTGTGCTTTTAGAATATTTTTTTTTAATTTAAATCATTGACAACCCTAAAAAGAAAAGTAACACTAAATACTAACATTAATTATTAGATATTACTTGCGCAAGAATATTAATTAATACATGTATTAATAAGTTTCATTATTACAAATACGGTAAACCATCCACTCTTGATATCATATTGATTACATTGCTTACTGCGATTTAACGATTTGTATATAATTAGGTTGTTTGTTTTTATTAACTTATCTTACTAATATTGATTACTTGCGCACGTTAAAATAATATCATATGCATATCATTTTATGACAATACAAATTTAATATATTTCCTTAAACGTTTTCATTATTTATTGTATGAATATTACCTTGGCATCATTAATATAAGAACATTCACTTTATATATATAGAGGTAAATCTCGAGATCTTAAAACACAAACATTATTCTCTTTTTAAAATAACATATGGGTCTTGATCCTTATTAAAAAAGATTAATACTTTTATGTTCTTTATGTTTTGTCTGTTTCGATTTTAAATCCGATGCAAATTGAATTGGCTGAGTTTACTAGGAGAATCAACGGTTATGGTTTTTCTGTTTGTAGGCATCTGCATCATCAATTTATCAAAATGGGATGATGAGATACTCCACTACAGTTCCCAGCGATTCAGACACACATGATGACTTCAAGCCTACGCAGAAAGTCCAATCTGGTTCCATGGACTCGCTAAAGGATCTCGTTGAGAATGTAAACACTGGACCTTTTTTCATTTGAACTTTTCATTTTTATCTGGCTCGATTTGTTATGTGATGATGATGTTTGGACGTTGGCTTCGGATTGTTATTAGTGGGAATATCCTAAAATCATCTGTACTTATTCTTGGTATAGAAGTCGTAATGTCGAGGTTCGACAATCATATAATATTAGGTGGTTATAATGTTTTGCTAGAAACCGCTTATAATCTATGAATTGAGAATTCATTACTAATATTATATGATCCTACAGAGTCACACACCTAAGTAAGTTGAATCATTTATATATATTAGGTTCGTACTCATATTATATATGATATAAAATATGTGTATATATTTTCACATACCTGATGTGATAAAGAAGGGTTACATGACTTTGAAATAATAATGATGGTCATTATTATTAAAAGAGCAAAGCTAATTGAGCCCATAAGCAAACATAATTGATTTACGTCACGTATATATACCAAACACATATTATGATATGTGGGTATGATTCCCTTGGCCGCAACCTAATTATAAAACGAAGTGTTCGTGAGTTGTTGAGAGGAGTCTCAACGGACTAGCATCCTGTATGGATCCAGTTTGTGTGCGTGTGGACACTGGTAGAGACACGACATTTTGAGTGCTATAAACTTCGGTTAGTTTTATTCATCTTTCTGCTGCGAATTACCAGGTATACTTGATATATGGTGTTTTTCACATCATTGTATATATGTTTTCATTTGTTTCAAGTCACTAATTCGTGTCAGTCTAGTCCTTTTTGACCTTTTACAGGCCTGGAGTTAGTAGAAGGAAGAAGAGAAGGTGTCTGATGAAAAGAAGTCCTTTTGGAGCATTCCTGCGGAGAACACTCAAGAGAACAGTCCCGAGACTGTTTTATCGCAAGCGGAACAAGCAGACAGAGTGATCCGGAGATTGTTCCAGACGAATATGGAAACTCCTATTTCGGGAATTAAAGCCCTGATGCCCTAATCTCTTTTCTTCTGATTGGCGCCTCCATATAAAAACGCCATCTATCTATTTTCTATTTTTTACGCTAGTTTTTGCAAGAGACAAGTTTCATACTTTTGGATTCAAGCTTTTGTAAGGGCGACGGCTCTCATCTCACTCGAAAGAACAACCTGAACCCTAGTTTATTTCTTCTTAATCTGATCATGAGTATTTCAGTTTCATCTTTTGTTCTTCTCTGCATCATGATTGAGTAGTCGACTGTTGATCTAGGGTGATAGAGTGCATTCGCGACTGAGCATAGATAGGTTATCATTTAGTAAATCTTCATTCATTCATTGTTTCATGCCTGCGTTAAACTAATCATCTAGCGTTTGATCCCAAGTAAATCTATGCATCAAAAGTGTAATAGGTTGCTAGATCCTGTATGAATGAGCACTGCATCCTTAGCCACACGAAAGTAGATGTTAAGGTTCATTGTGAACAAATCGGAGTCATTCATTAAGGTTCACCATCAAATCTCAGACCAAGCGACATCTTAGGAGCTGGGTCTGATCGGTGAAAGGATCAACTACATGACAGTGTGTTGTTCTAGCCTGTTCTCCGAGTTCTAGATAGAACTGCATCGAACCTGAATAGTTGCTCGGTCGTGATTAAGATCACTTACATTCATCCTAGATTAACTCCTTTTAACTTGAATTAATCGCTTGTGCTTTTTACTTGTTCTCTACGTCACCCTTTCAAACCAAATCTTTATCTTCTTCTTAGCTTGATTTCGGAACTCATAGAACTAGAGTGTAGACTGGTCATCTGGATTTGAATCTTAATTACTACAATTGCAACTGTTAACTTGGCAGTAGCAAGGATTCATTTTTAGTGTATCAAGTTTTGGCGCCGTTGCGACGGGGACCAGATTTTTTACCTCTAATTTTCGGTTTCATATCTAGTCTAAGATATCTAACTCGTCTTATTTTCTTTGTTTCAGCTGATGATCCAGGTGCATGACCAGTAGACATACTATGAGCAACGCACAAGGACCATTGCATCAGCTTACTAACGAAGAACTAGCAAGATTGAAACGACAGAACCGTCAACAGCCGAGATCAACGAACACCAACATGGGTGATCATCCAGATGATCTCACTGCTGCACTTGCACTCATGCAACAGCAGATGCAGCAGATGCAGCAAACGATCCAAGCGCAGCAAGCTGCTGCCGAGCAAGCTGCTCTGAATGCTGCAAACCAGCAGAACCAACAGGAGGAAGTGGTCCAGATCGGGCAGAGAAACTTGCTGCGTAATCTGCCTGCTACGCGATCTGCCATAACCCCTCCACCGTGCACTAGGCAAGACTTCGAGATCAAGCCAGCCTTGATAAGTCTAGTGCAAAGGAAGATCTTCAATGGACTTCCTGCTGAGATACCGATGGACCACATCGAGCACTTTGAGAAGATGTGTGGTTTCACTAAAGCGAATGGAGTACCACCCGATTACATTAAGTGTACTCTGTTCCCTTTCTCTCTCGATGGGAAAGCTGCTCGCTGGCTTGATTCACTACCCACAGGATCACTCACCACTTGGGAACAAGTCCGAGAAGCCTTCTTAAGCCACTTCTACACGAAATCGAAGACGGCAGCTCTGAGACAGAAGATCGTGACCTTCAAACAGCTGGTGGACGAGCCGTTCTGCGATGCTTGGGAGCGATTCAATGTCTACCACAGAGAGTGTCCACATCACGGTTTTGAGGAAGACTATCTGCTGGGAGTGTTCTAAGATGGAGTAGGCTGGGAGTACAGAAACGCTTTGAACTCAGCCAGTAAGGGGGATTTCATGACTCAGTCCACTCAAGGTGCATTCGAGTTGATTGAGAACATGGCCTCAAGCTCAGCTGACAATAACCGCGAGACTGATCGCACTCAGAAGGTGAAGAGCATAGACAACAGCAAGATTGATGAGCTCTCTGCCAAGGTCGATCAGCTGATTAAGAGTAACCAGAACCAGGTCTTCATCATGGAAGAATCCCCTCAGGATAAAGCTACCGCGGAAGGCACATCAGAGGCATGTCAGTCAGCTGAGGATCAGCATGAAGTGAGTTATGTGAATGGGCAAGGATGGCAGTTCAAGAACTATCACCCAAACCCAAACGTGAGGAACAATCCCCACCTGTTCAACTCCCCTAAACCAGACGATAAGGCTCAAGGAAACCAGGGTCAGAACAGTGGATACCAAAGACCTTATGGCAATCAGGGGAGAACCTTTGTCCTCAACCCAGCTCAGAATGCCCAATTCCACCAGCCAGAAACAGCCGGTTAATCAGCAA
>NC_079519.1:14054715-14159596 GCF_000801105.2 Raphanus sativus
CCGGTTAATCAGCAAGCTGCACAACCGACTCAGACTGCTCCGCATGATGACATGAAGAGCCCTCGCCAATATGATGAGCCAACTGCTCCAAGGACAGCAGATCCAGGGGAAAGCACTGAACCAGGTCACAAACGACATCAACACCAGGATGAATCATATGTTCAATGACCTGAGTGCGAAGTATGACAATGTCTCAAGCCATATGAGACAGATGGATATTCAGATTGCTCAGACTGCTGAGAATGTGAAGAGACAGCAAAGGAACTCTCCCTGGAAAAACAGACAAGAACCCCAAGGAGTGCAATGCAGTAGGTTGAGGAGTGGAAAGCAACTGCCTGATCTAGACCCCAGGAGATTCACATCGGCTGAGAAAGGGAAGCAGAAGGAGTCGGATCAGCCATCTAAAGCTGTACCCACAGATGAGGATGATGCAGAACAACCTTCTGAGACTGTTCCGACTGAAGCAGAGCGACCCGCTGGGGTTGTTCCACCGACTGCAGCACCTTCTCCTGCTCGTCAGTATGTACCGAAGTTCCTTACCCTGTTCCAGCTAAGGCTACACGCAAGGATAAGGAAGAGATGAAGTGCAGGAAGATGCTGGAAGACCTAACTGTCAAGCTCCCTCTGATGAGTGCGATCCAGATGATACCATCCATGCGTAGCTTTGTCAAAGGACTGATCTCTGGGAAGATATCTGATGACAGCGAGTTCATGATTGTCTCTAAGGAGTGCAGCGCGGTGCTCCAGAACAGAAGGATCAAGAAGATGGGTGATCCGGGAAAGTTTGTTCTCTCGGTTCAGATTGGGAGAACACTTTTCTCATGCTCATGGTCGATCTAGGGTCGAGCATAAACCTCATGCCATACACTGTGGCTAAGCGCCTTGGATACTCGGACTTCAAGCCTACCAGGATGTCCCTAGTGTTTGCTGATCGATCTGTGAAGTCTCCAGTTGGAATCCTAGAAGATCTTCAAGTTCTGGTTGGAAACACCATTGTTCCTGCCGATTTCGTTGTTCTGGAAGTTGAGGAAGATTCCAATGATCCCCTGATCCTAGGCAGACCATTCCTCTGCACTGTTGGAGCTATCATTGATGTCCGACAAGGGAAGATTGATCTCCACCTTGGAGATATTGTGATGAAGTTTGAGATGGATCAGATGCTCAAGAAACCGATGCTGGATGGACAAACTTTCACTGTCCAAGAAGAAGGTGATCCATTAGAGCCGCATGAGGGAATGATCGAGGAGATTCTCACCGAGGATCCGCTTGAACTCGCCTTAGTCAGAGCTGAATCCGAGCAGAGCTTAGAGAGTGTTGATGCTGATGCCTATGCCAAATTCCTGGATTCAGCCAGGAGTATTGAGAGAATGGTGGCGAATCTAAGTCTGGGGGAGAACAGTGAGTCCAGCACAGCGACTGGAACAACCGCGCCTCAGAACCCGACTGTTTCGGCAGCTCAGACCGATGACTCATGGAGCGAGCTGAAAGCTCCAAAAGTAGAGCTCAAACCCCTTCCCAAGGGACTCAGGTATGCATTTCTTGGACCCAATTCCACATATCCTGTATTGTGAATGCTGACCTGAACAATGCAGAGACTGCTCTGCTCTTGTGTGAGCTGAGAAAAATATCGTAAGGCTTTGGGTTATTCTCTAGCTGACATACCTGGCATTTCACCTGATCTGTGCATGCATAGAATACACCTGGAAGATGAATCGATGACTTCTGTGTAGAACATCAGAGGAGGTTAAACCCAAATCTAAAAGATGTTGTTAAGAAAGAGATAATGAAACTTCTAGAAGCAGGTGTGATCTATGCGATCTCTGATAGTAAGTGGGTTAGTCCTGTGCATGTAGTACCTAAGAAAGGTGGGATCACTGTGATAACCAATGAAAAGAATGAATTGATCCCCACTAGAACAGTTACTGGTCATCGCATGTGCATTGATTTTCGTAAGTTGAATGCTGCGACTCGTAAGGATCACTTCCCACTTCCTTTTATTGATCAAATGCTTGAGAGATTGGCTAACCACCCTTACTATTGCTTTTTAGATGGTTATTCAGGTTTCTTTCAGATTCCCATCCACCCAGATGATCAGGAGAAGACGACGTTCACATGCCCTTATGGAACATATGCATACAGGAGGATGCCCTTTGGCTTGTGCAATGCTCCAGCGACCTTCCAGCGATGCATGATGTCGATTTTTACTGATCTGATCGAAGACATAATGGAGGTTTTCATGGACGATTTCAGCGTCTATGGGAGCTCCTTTCATGTCTGTTTGTCAAATTTGTGCAGGGTGCTGAAGCGATGCGAGGAGAAGCATCTGGTGCTGAACTGGGAGAAATGCCACTTCATGGTCAGAGATGGATTGTTCTGGGACACAAGATATCAGAGAAAGGCATTGAGGTGGACAAGGCAAAGATCGAGGTCATGATGAGTCTGCAAACCACCTACTTCAGTGAAAGGAATCAGGAGTTTCCTAGGACACGCTGGCTTCTATAGGAGGTTCATCCAGGACTTCTCCAAGATCGCGAGACCACTCACTCGATTGCTCTGCAAGGAAGCTCAATTTGCTTTTGACAGTGACTGCCTAGCCGCATTTCACACGATCAAGGGAGCCCTAGTCAGTGCACCAGTTGTCCAACCTCCAGACTGGGATCTTCCTTTTGAGATCATGACGGATGCAAGTGATTTTGCAGTGGGAGCAGTCCTTGGACAGCTAAAGACAAGAAGCTTCACGTGATCTACTATGCAAGCAGAACCTTGGATGAAGCTCAGTGCTGATACGCAACCACAGAGAAGGAGCTCCTTGCCATCGTATTCGCTTTTGAGAAGTTCAGATCCTATCTGGTTGGATCAAAAGTGATTGTGCACACAGACCACGCGGCTCTCAAGTACCTACTCACGAATAAGGATGTTAAACCGCGGCTCTTAAGATGGATTCTTTTGCTCCAGGAGTTTGATCTGGAGATAAGAGACAAGAAGGGGGTTGATAATGAGTAGCAGATCATCTCTCCAGGATGAAGGTGTCAGATGAGACAGTTCTAGATGTGGAACAACCGATGGAGTACGTAAATGTGATTGGTCTGCGAAACATGGAACAGTCGTCACCTGTCATCAAGGACTGTTCCCGCATAGAAGGAGCATTCGTTGCAGTGATCCAGAAGGAGTACCCGAACCTTCCATGGTTTGCTGAGATTGCCAACTTCTTGGCAGCTGAGAAAGAGCCTTTGAGGTTCACTGGAAATGAGAAAAGGAAATTTCTAAGGGAGGCAAGACACTACTTCTGGGATGAGCCGTATCTCTATCGGCAAGGCAAAGATGGGATCTTCAGGAGGTGTGTTCCAGAGGCTGATATTCCAGGGATCCTTCACCACTGCCACGGTTCTTCCTATGCTGGTCACTTTGCCACCTTCAAGACGGTTTCCAAGATCCTACAAGCCGGCTTCTGGTGGCCCACTATGTTCAGAGATGCTCACGCTTTCATATCTCGATGCAATTCATGCCAAAGGATGGGGAGTATAAGCAAGAGAAACGAGATGCCTCAGAACTACATCTTGGAAGTTGAAGTGTTCAACTGCTGGGGGATCGATTTCATGGGACCATTCCCAGTCTCTCACAAGAACGAGTACATCCTAGTTGCTGTGGATTATGTCTCCAAATGGGTAGAAGCGATTGCTAGTCCAACCAATGATGCGCGAGTTGTAACCAAGATGTTCACCTCCATCATCTTTCCGAGATTTGGAGTGCCTAGAGTGGTTATAAGCGATGGTGGAACTCACTTTATCAACAAGTTGTTCCAAGGGTTGCTGAGCAAGAATGGTGTCAAACACAAGGTTGCAACCGCCTATCATCCTCAAAGAAGTGGTCAAGTGGAAGTTTCCAACAGAGAGATCAAGAACATCCTGCAGAAAACTGTCAACACCACCCGCAAGGACTAGTCCCTTAAGCTTGACGATGCTCTCTGGGCGTACAGAACAGCCTACAAGACCCCTCTAGGGACCACTCCCTATCATCTGGTCTATGGCAAGGCGTGCCACCTACCTGTTGAGCTAGAGTACAAGGCCGCTTGGGCTGTCAAACTACTCAACTTTGACATCAAACCCGCCAAGGAGAGGCGAACCATTCAGATCCACGAGTTGGAGGAGATCAGACATCTGGCCTATGAGAGTTCTAAGATCTACAAGGAAAAGACCAAGGCGTTCCATGACAAACGAATCATCAGCAGAAGCTTTGCTCCGAACGATCGGGTCTTACTTTTCAATTCACGGGTTAAGCTGTTCCCTGGAAAGCTTAAGTCCAGATGGTCCGGACCTTTCACCATCAAGGAGGTTCGCCCTTACGGAGCTGTTGTGTTGCTGGACACAAGAGGTGGAGAATTTGTTGTTAATGGTCAGCGTCTTAAGCCATATCTTGCTGACACAACAATCGCTGAAGGTGTAGAGATACCCTTAAGCGATCCCCCTCAAGCCTAATCGGCTCATTGAAGTCAAGCTAGTGACAGAAAACAAGCGCTTGGTGGGAGGCAACCCACTGGTGAGTGTAAATATTGTTCTCTTTTTGTCTTTGTTCTTTCTAGGAACTAACTTGCAGGTTGAAAAATCAAGAAAATTCGAGATCACTCCAGGAGAACACTCCAGCGGTTGGTCCGCCGATTGTTCCAGGTAAGTGTTCGAACAAAAAAAAAAATTAAAAAAAAAAAATAAAAAAAGAAGAGGAAGCGGTTTTGATGGACCTATTTAAGGCCCAAACACTCCACTTCCCTACTTCATCTCTCTCGCCGCAAACCACCCCCCCCCCTTAGAACCCTAAAATCGCGAACAAGCATCTCTCTCTTTCTCATCGATTTTGGTTCTAACCTCTTGGGATTCTCTAGAGATTGGGTTGTTTTGCAGGAATCACCTCTCCAATCAAGGTAATCGGACAAGAACTCTCCCCCTTTAGCGCATGCAAATCGCGATTTGGGAGTGATTTCTTGGACTCTCTCTTTCCTTTATGCTTGCGATTTCATCCTAGGTTGTAGCTCTTCATAGAATACTTGCTACTAGGATTGAACTCATGATTGATTTTCAATGGAAGAGGAACCGATTTGTTGCTTGTGATTTCTGGCCTTTGCGATTTCTACTGTTGAGATTGAGGCTTCTGTAGGTTGTCTAGTAATCGATGGACTTGGATGGAACAAGAAGATTGGATTGTTCCATCGTTGCTAGAACAACCGACGAACTGTTCTGATGTTGGGTGTTGTTGTTGTTTTGCAGATGCCTCCAAAGATGCGAAACGCTAGAACAGCCAAGAGCACAGCTTCTCCAGCCGTGAGTGCTCCACCTGGTTACCCATGGCCGAACAAGAATGAGGGCGCGCCAAGCAACCTCAATGATCCGAAGCTCCTAGACTTCAACGTTGAGGGATGGGACAAGGAGTCGGCAGCGATATACAACAGGCTCCTCCTGGCAGAGATCCTGCCCACGCGGTTCTTGCACCAGCAAACACTAGGCGCTCTAGGCCTTGACACTGAGGTGTTCGACACGATGCAAGCTATGGGGTTTATGCCTCTCTGCTACCAGTTCCAGGTTCTATACCCAGACTTGGTCAGGCAAGTGCTCGCGACGTGCAGGATCACTTACCAGAACCCCACTGCGCCTACGTACGAGAACTGCTCCTTCTCCTTCATGGCTGATGGCAAGTTCTGCACCATCTCTCTCAACGATCTGAACGCGCTATTCGAGATTGCAGACACACCAAAGGGGGTTTCAGTGGAAAAGAAGTTCAAGCTGGCAGACACCTTTTGGGATCTCATCGCAGCCGGCAAGTTCACCTCTCCCAAGGCCTATCAGTCGTAGATCCGGAACCCTGCTATCCGGATCATTGCCAAGATCGTCTCCAATGTCCTGTTCGCGAAGGAGTACACCTCCAAGATCACGAATGGAGAGCTTCAGGTTCTCTACACTGGACTTGAGGACGAGATGCGCAGAGAGAACATCACCCCGATCCAGGAAGTCAAGACCAACCCAGGGTTTCATCTCATCTCCATGTTCGCTGGCCGCATAGACGCCCTGATTCGGACTAACGATAAAAAGGATCGATGCGGCAGTCTGCTCACACCATTGTTCCAGCACTTCAACATCAACCTCGGCTCTTACAAGGTTGTCTCTGAGATAAAGTACATCGATACTCCTTACCTGATCGCATGCCACATCTTGCGCGACGAGACCACCTACAAATTCCAGGATAAAGAAGGCAACCCTCTGTACTGCAAGCTCCCTATGTCAGGATTCCCAGACTTCTTATCCCTGGAGAACATTGTGTTCTCACTCGATGAAGAGCACCTCTGCGATGATCCGAAGGCGCCGGTTCAGCACGATGATGAAGACATGGATGATGTGGAGCATGTGACTCCACCGGCTGATGGTGAGTATGACTTGGAGGACTTCACCGATGTGACTGATGATCACGCCTACAGGCGCTGGATGGTTGATTCCCAGAAGAAGAACAACAGCCTCATGAAGAGGATACTCAAGGCGATCACAGGTGGCTGCATCGGAGCGCAGGAAGAGCGTACGCCGCAGAGAACAAGGCGCCCAGGCAAGGAACACGCGGGAATATCGACTGGAGCAGAGAGACTGCCGCGGAACAGGAGGACAGCTGGTCACTCCGGTAGCGGCGATTCAGACTCAGTCCAAAAGGACTATTTCTATCCCTTGTCTTATCCATCTGAACTATTTATTATTTATGTTATTTGTTTCTGTTTGGAGCTTCCTCTGATTTATTTTCACAACCAGGGATGGTGTGAACTAAGTCTGGGGGAGCAGCGATTGTGGGAATCAGGACCTTATTTTGTGATGCTCTTTAACCACCTCGTGCTTTAACCTTCTTATTCAGTGACCTTAGCAGTGATGAAAGACCCACACATGGACCTGGAACACCCTGACTTATCTCATTTGACACTTCAGAAGTTCTATACCGATCAGGTTACACTGGGCAGACTTAACTCCACTTTATCTGAACCTAATCTGGACTCTAATTCTTCTTGTCATGGGCTCTAGATCAGGGTAGAATGAGAACTACACTCAGGACTTCTTATCCGATTTTTATCCCTCTTGCTGTTCCTGAGTGGCTAGCTCATCTTTAGCTAGTTCCCACCTTGAACCCTGACCTTTTATTCCACCCTCATGCATTTGCTTTTCTAGTACTTTATGTGCAGATATGTGCAAAAAGGTCGGAGAGGAAAGAATCGACGCAGTTCTTACTCATCAATGCTCACACAGTGGAAGCAGGCAGAACAACCGGAGCGCTTGTTCCGGCACGAAAGAGAACAACCCAGGTGCCTGTTCCGATACCATAGAGAACAACGAAGAAGTAAGTGGCTAGAACAGAGCAGAATGAATCACCAGTGGCATCATGTACATCACTTGTTACCTCCTTGCTCGTCACCCCAGCATTTTGTAATTCAGTATATATATAAAAAAAAAATTGTTTTTGCTTTGATTTACTGGTGACGAGAAGGAGAAGAATCTATGATGCATGCCACTAGGAAGTTGAGAAAGTAATGGTGGTTTCAGTGAAGTGTTCTGAAGGGGAAGTTGAATCATGCAGAGCAGTCCGACTGGCAGAGATGAGTAAGGACTGTGGACCTCAATGGAGTCGTCCTCTCACGACCATTTTGTGCGATATCCTGCACTCGCTCTTGGTAAACCCTAAACACTCTTGAACTCCACAATAAAAGTTAGCCTGTTTTATACATAGCCCGTTCTCTCTGAGTAGAGCCTGTGACAAGAAGCTCACGCTGATCTTAATTGAGCATAAGGAGTTTTTGTCTCGAAAGTGTTGCCTTTTCAGGTTGAGATATAGTGTAAGGAGCCGATCTTCGAACAGCGATCAGGGGGTTCTCAGTAAGTGTGTGTGGTCCTAATCTACAGCTTGTATGGTTTAGAGATTTGTGGTAAGAGTATGGTTGCTGAGAATAAGCGAGTTCCCACGCTTTCAAACCTTTCTCCCTGTTCTTGGTACTTGCCTTGTTCGAGGACAAACAAGGATCTAAGTCTGGGGGAATTGATATATGGTGTATTTCACATCATTGTATATATGTTTTCATTTGTTTCAAGTCACTAGTTCGTGTCAGTCTAGTCCTTTTTGACCTTTTACAGGTCTGGAGTTAGTAGAAGGAAGAAGAGAAGGTGCCTGATGAAAAGAAGTCCTTTTGGAGCATTCTTGCGGAGAACAGTCAAGAGAACAGTCCCGAGACTGTTCTATCGCAAGCGGAACAAGCAGACAGAGTGATCCAGAGATTGTTCCAGACGAATATGGAAACTCCTATTTCGGGAATTATAGCCCTGATGCCCTAATCTCTTTTCTTCTGATTGGCGCCTCCATATAAAAACGCCATCTATCTATTTTCTATTTTTACACTAGTTTTTGCAAGAGACAAGTTTCATACTTTTGGATTCAAGCTTTTGTAAGGGCGACGGCTCTCATCTCACTCGAGAGAACAACCTGAACCCTAGTTTATTTCTTTTTAATCTGATCATGAGCATTTCAGTTTCATATGTTGTTCTTCTCTGCATCATGATTGAGTAGTCGACTGTTGATCTAGGGTGATAGAGTGCATTCGCGACTGAGCATAGATAGGTTATCATTTAGTAAATCTTCATTCATTCACTGTTTCATGCCTGCGTTAAACTGATCATCTAGCGTTTGATCCCAAGTAAATCTGTACATCAAAAGTGTAATAGGTTGCTAGATCCTGTATGAATGAGCACTGCATCCTTAGCCACACGAAAGTAGATGTTAAGGTGCATTGTGAACAAATCGGAGTCAGTCATTAAGTAGATGTTAAGGTGCATTCTCAGACCAAGCGACATCTTAGGAGCTGGGTCTGATCGGTGAAAGGATCAACTATACGACAGTGTGTTCTAGCATGTTTTCCGAGTTCTAGATAGAACTGCATCGAACATGAATAGTTGCTCGGTCGTGATTGAGATCACTTGCATTCATCCTAGATTAACTCCTTTTAACTTGAATTAATCGCTTGTTTACTTGTTCTCTACGTCACCTTTTCAAACCAAATCTTTATCTTCTTCTTAGCTTGATTTCGGAACTCATAGAACTAGAGTGTAGACTGGTCCTCTGGATTTGAATCTTAATTACTACAATTGCAACTGTTAACTTGGCAGTAGCAAGGATTCATTTTTAGTGTATCAATACTCCAAACTGCAAGATCTAGATTCATTTCGGTATTAACATGAGATTCTAGGCACATGAATTTATTGGTTGATTTATAAATCGTTATAAATCGGTATAAAATTGCAACAGTGGTATCAGAGCTACTTGTTTAGTGCTGAAATTGAATCTTGTTTAGTTTATATATTGATATAGATAAATAAGTATGTTCAGTCTGTGATAATTATGCGTGTATATTATATACACATGTTTTTTTGGAAAGGTCAATATCCTAAGTTGATATTATTGTATATTACGATCACGACATACTGAATTATATGTTAAGGATTATTGACTTTTGGAAAGTCTAGAATATATGTTAATATAGATATTAATCGGCTGATATGATCATCCCGCTGGATATGCAATTAATGTATATCATCTATATCACACATTTTCATATCTTATATATATGCATGTAGAGTACATGTATGATTAATCTAAAATCCAGAAGGTGTTATTGTAACAATGGTTGCATGTCATGTGACCATGCATGTAGTGTACGTGCGGTTCATGTGTACATATGATTTAATATTGTAACTAGAGCTTGACCGCACTGGTTTTGAATTTTCCTTCTTAAAAATAAAATTGTTTAATGATATATTTTTAAAATATAGATTATATAAATATTTTTAGGTTCCTACCAACCTACCGGGTAGGGGTCTTCAATCCAGATATCGGTTTCAGTTTTAGTTCATTTCTTTTATTTTCTGGTATTTTGGTTAGTAAAATATAACTACCATACTAAATCCATATTTACTTCGATTCGGTTTTATTTCTATACAATCGTTTTTTGGTTTGTTCGGTTCTATACCAAAAATATAATTATTTAGTTTGAAATCATATTATATGAATTTTAGAGTCATGTTGTTAACATAATCATTTATTAAAAATATATTATATGTTCAAATAAATGAACAAAAATGTAAAAACGCTTCTACCATCAAATAAATAATCAAATCTTGAATTGAAATCAAAGATCAAAATTTTGGCAAAAAAAAACAAAACAGAAGCATGAAAGAATAGTTTATCCACTCTTCCACATTTAATGTTGATTAAAGTCATGTTTCTTCGATTGAACATAAAACTTTGTTGTTTATAGATAAGAAAAAATTCCACTAATTGTTGTCCATAATATTTGTAACCTTCACTTCAACTTATTCAATGCTAAAATAAAACAAAAGATTAAAAATAATATTAAGAAAATAAGAAATTCGGTTGTGCTGTATTATTATTTAATTATAGTCCAAGTGTTTTACAAAGTATGGCTTCTATATTACTATAAAAATATGGTAATAGTTATTTAAAAAATTAACTTATATAACAAATAGATTTTTCATGTGTCGTTATAAAATAAATACATATTTACATGTTTCAATGTTTGATCGGTTTTGTTCGGTTTATTCGGTTTAGTTGGTTATAAACCAAACCATATCCAAATCTTACGGTTTTTATAAAATAATATTCATTTGATTTATATGGTGTATACCAAAACCAAATCATATTGACTATTTCGGTTCGGTACGGTTCGGTTTTACCATATTGAATAGCCCTACTACCTGGACTCAGAAAATCTGACACAAACACTTTCTAGATTTATATAATCATTTGGGTTAAGTAATCTAGACCTTAGGGTTTAGATTTAAGGGGTGGTGATTTGGGATTTAGGTTTAAAATTTTATAAAATAAAAAAATAGATTTAAAAAATTCGAAAATGATTTTTTTTGAAAATAATTTCAAAAAGTATTTTCGAATTTCAAAAAGAAAATTTGAAAAAAAAATCAGAAAAAGAAATATAAAAAAATTTCTAATTTGAAACATATAATCTGAAACAATATTTTTTTATTATTTATTTGTATTTATATATCTAGGGTATGAAGGTTTTTCTCATATTAAATGAAACATTTTGGTCATTTTCTTTCCTAGTATCTTTTTTTGCAACAAATATTTGAAAATAGTCTATTTTGAAAAACTGTCATTAAAAATATGCAAGTATGATTTTGTATTTCAATTTTAATAGGATAGATATATTGAAATATGAAACTTGATTTACACGATCTGTAATTTAACATATGCGATCTTGAAACATAATTTATCATTCCTTATATTTTGAATATGTAAAATATATATGGTCAGTTAAGATAATATATTTAGATCTTTTACTTAAAATAGTGCATAGTCGCCATATATGGTTTTACCTATTTGAATATTTAAGGAATATGAAAGTTATTAAAGGAATATGATGATTGTGTTTGTAAGTATTACTAGATTTTGACCCGCACGCCCGTGCGGGTGTATATTTCAAAAATATATTGCTATTTATTTTTTATGTCAATATCAAAGCTGGATAAAAATTCAAATCTGAAGAACCGAACCGATCACGATCCGAAAGAGTAATACCAAACCCTAACCAAAATTGATTAAATATCCAAATTTCAAAATTTTGATATTTAGACAACCGAAACCATAACCAATTCGTACCAAAATATTTTGGATATCAAAATGTATCCAAAAAAATTTTGTATACTTATATATATATTAATTATTTTTAGTTTTAATGTATATAAAAACATCCAGAATATATATGATACTTTTAGGTTGGTTTGAATACTTACAAAATATATAAAAATAGTCAAGTATAAATATCTAACATAGTGGAAGTACACTCAAAACACCAAAAATATTTAAAATAAATACTGAGTTTTGATCCAAAATCTAAATCAAACCAATTTATATGTTTTTTTAACAACACCAATTTATATGTTAAATTTAGGTATTCTGACATAAATTATTCCGATTTATATACAATATATTATTTTATTTATAGATTTTCAGAAATTCAAAATATATAATGTTTTCTTTTTAAAAAGGGTTATCCGAACCCGAACTAAACCCGGAAAGATCCGAATATAATTCGAACTAAAATTTAAAAATATCTGAATGGAGCTGAAGTGAAATCTTTGACCCCGGAAACCCAAAATCCAAACAGATCCTGAATCGAACCCGAATGGATACCTGAACGTCCATCCCTAGTCACTATTATGTATCATATATATGTCATCATATAATTAGTTGTATTGGTCCATCATATAAATAATCATATAATTAATATTATTTTATATGTACCATCTTATAAATAATCATGTATATTATATTCTTAAAGTTTAATGTAAAATGTAAAATCCATAACTTAAGTTGGTATATGAAATTAATCTTTTCAATGTATTTTTCTTATATATACTGAAAACATTTTTTAATAATGGTTATTGGAAAATATTTTAGTAAAAACAAAATTTTGAATATATGCATATTTTAAATCAATTTTTGATATTAATCAACTTTAAATTATTATTTTGATTTGAAATATGTATATAAAATTTAAATTTTATTTAATGATTATTTTAGACAAAACAATGTTTTTAGGTAATTAGATTAGTCCATTTTGTATATTTTAAAATTGATATAATGGATTTCCATTTTTTATTAATAACATAAGCCACTAATTTTTTCTTCTTGACATACTTTTATCCATGTTTCAAATTTTAATTTTTTGCATTAGTTTTCTATGAATTATTATTAATTTTATGATATTTTTTTTTAAAAAAAATTGAACTCTTGAAAACCGTTCTTTTTAGTTTTGAAAAGGAAATTTAAGTGCTTCTATGTAATTGAAAACCGTTCTTTTTAGTTTTAATAGTTTATCATATTTGGTAGTAGATTAGAGATATAGACTGATAACAACAAAATAGCATACAAATAATGTGGTTTAGTTTCTTGGATTTTTTTGTATATTTAACATTTTGTTTGATATATTTCTGTATAAATCGATATGTGGGATAAAAAGCAATGAAAATTAATGTATTTATTCAAAAAAGGAAAGAAATATTTCATGCTTATTTTCAGGAAGCTCGAGATTTTGTTTCATTCTTAGTTAATTTATGTTTTAATGCTGATTATTTAATGTGGTTAATGAAAATAAGACCAGTGGCAATCCTTTGTAATTATTGTGAAAAACTAAGGGTAAAAAATTATTTGTACTTCACTTTTAATAGTTTAGATATTTTTTTTGGTTTAAAGGGATTGAATTTTGAATGTACGTGATTGTAGGCATAAGAAAATCTGTTTAGTATAACATTCAAAATTTTGTTATTTAGCACCATTTTCAGAAACATTATCTTTAACAAAAAAAAACATTATTATTACTATTTTCATGAAATCACTTTGTTTAGTTTACATTCTGAATTTTTTACAGAAAAAGGATTCATATTCCACATATCATGTAAGTATATAAAATCTTAAAAATATAGCATATAAGATTGGTAAATGATATGTGGAATATGAGACGAACTATGATGAATTTGAGTTGTGTTGCTCTATGATTATTTTATGAGAAATACTTGGGTTCACCCCTAGAGTGAACCTTTAGATTCACCCAACCAATAGGATTTCGTTATTTCATATTCAATATCTTTTAAAAAAAGGAAACAAAATATTGTCAAGTTTTATTATGTTTTTAAAATAAAAAATAAATATAAAATAATAGTAGTCGCAAAAAAAAATTTATATTAAAATACCGTTTGCAAAACACTAAACCCTAAACTCTAAACCCTAAATCATAAACCTTAAATTAATGGTAAACCCTTGGATGAATCCTAAATCTTTGGATTTAAAAAAAAATATTTTTAACACAATCAGCAAAACACTAAACCCTAAACCCTAAATACTAAATCCTAAACCCTAAATACTAAACCCTAAACCCTTGGGTAAATCATAAACCCTTGGATAAATCCTAAACCGTAGGATTTAGAATTTATCCAACCATTTTGGATTTACCAAGGGTTTAGGATTTACCTAAGGGTTTAGGGTTTATCCAAGGGTTTAGGGTTTATGATTTAGTGTTTGGCTAACGGTATTAAAATATATTTTGAAAGACGTATTTTTGTTTGCAATTAATATTAATTTTTTTTAGCTTAAAATATTAATATAATTTGACAATATTTTGTTTCCTTCTTTAAAAGATACTGAATATGAAATAACGAAATTCTATTGGTTGGGTGAACTTAAATGTTCACTCTAGGGGTGTATCCAAGAATTTCTCTTTAAATATCATGTTTGTGATCTTATGCAGCAGGGATGATGGCTACGATCAAAAGAGATTTCGTGACATATGTGATTTTTTTTTGGTTTTGTTTGTTATTTGTTTGTCTGATCAATACTATTAAAACAGAAACATGATTGCAAACAAAAATAATAATATAACTGTTATATATAAAAAAAATGATTGCTATATATAACTGTTTATATGAATATAATTATAACGGCTTGCTTATAACGGCTTATTTTTAGTTTTTTTTTCTTTGACATCAAATGGTTGATCTATTATTGGTAATATTTTTGAGTTACACTCATAAGTCAAACCGCTTATAATCCATATCATTATAACTGCTCCATTTACCAAAAATACGCCAACAAGAAATATACAAACAAAAACCTACACCCTTAATCATACCTTGGCCTTTAATTTGTTTATAATTTGTTCTTAAGAACCCAAGTGGCCCTTATCATTTTAAACTGGGTCAAAATTGACAAAACATATTTTACATTTCATGTCAGATTATTTCATGTGAAATTATATAATTTTATTTATTTAATTACTATTGGAATACTAAACTTTTTACGAATAAATAAAAAATGATTGTGTTAAATGACTAACACAAGTGTATAATTATTATGCAACATCACAAATTCAATCAAATTATCAATACCTTTTACTAATAATAATTAAAAAATGTTAACACATATATGACTAAAAACACAAATATCATTACAAAGTAATATACATATATGAAAATTAAATTTTTAAAAAATAGAGTAAAACAAAAAATAAACTCGCCCGGAAAATTTTATGACAACTATGATACATAGAAAAATTGGTTGGTTCTTTCCAGCAGCAGAAACACAAATATAATTACGAAAAAACACAAATATAAAAATTACATTTCTTAAAAAATGTAAAACAAAAAATATACGTGGGCAGATCAAAATCTAGTTGTCTGCTTAATTTAATTGTGTTGATTTAAATGCCTTGTATGTTAGTAACCACATTTTTACATTGTGATTTATGTCCGCTCAGATAACAAACAACAAGAGGAAGTTATAGCTCATACCAGAAAAAAAAAAAAGAAATTGAAAGGATGAAAGCGATGTAAGTGATCTCATAATGAAATTAAGTTTTTTCATTGATATTATGAATTAGATGTAAGTTCGAGATACGGCGAAAACACAAGGCACAAAATAATTCCAGAACACACTCTTTTATTATAAATTTTTTACACAATCTCTTACATACTTGTTTGATCCGAATTACATGACTCGACACGGATCAATTTCTAACACACCCAACTTGCTTGACTCAACACCTGTTCATCAAGTCTACCAATTCACTCAGCTATGAAATCCCAAAACCCTTTGTGTTTCTCTCTGAAAATTACAACGTGAAAGCTCTAACCCTAAAACTAGGTTAAAACCACAATATATATTAAATAACCTTTTCCTATTATCTAATATAATATTTCCTATATTTTAGCATCACCAAATCTTCCAATTTGTGATCTAATAATATTCTTTTAATGCTTATTTTCGTCAACCAAAGCATATGGAAATATCCCACATCATCGCATCTTGATATTTCCTTTTTATTTTCCGAAGTGTGTGTCACACACCATCCTCCATGTGCAAGTTCACGAACCAAAACTCCACCACTGCAACAGCTTCTCAAGCTCCAAGTTCTTGAGCTTACATTCTTCCCCTTTTTCACTGAGTTTTACAACTCAAGCCTAAGAACAATATGGATCAAACATACCACCAAAGTACTAACTTAAACTCCCCCTGAATTCAGTATCATCTCCCCCTGCTTGAGTGAAAAACTCTTTGAAAAACTTCAGGATACTTGTGGGACCATCAAAACTTTTAGTACCTTCTAGGCCATCGAAATGGTACTTAAAGCTCAGTATATTGATCATCCATTCGATTGTATGACATACTGGTATGCTCGTGTGACACATCTTTCGTAAACTTAGGATACAGATCATTCTTAGCTATCCAAACATGTCCATACCTTCTGGGCTCCACATAACACAAGTTCATCCTCCAAGCTCGTTCAGTCTGGTTTCTCCTAGAATAACAGAAAGCAACACTATGTCCGGTCTTACCACAAAAGAGACAGCCATTCATTAACTTAGCAACAATTTTTATGTCTTGTATCTTTGGAACCACATTCTTTGCTTGAGTTTCATCCTTTCATTCAGCTGAAACAACTGGGATTGAGCTTTTTACAAACTTGATTCCTTCATTCTTGGCAACCTCTTGTGAAGTCGTCCCTTGATAACCCAAACCCCAATTGATTTTTGGAGACTACCCAATTGACAAGATATGATCCAGACTTGCCGATCCAGTGTTCAACATTCTCACTTTTTTATAGTTCTCAGCAAGTTGTCTTTCCAGAAGCTGACTCTTCTCAAGTTCTTGATTCAACAGTTGTTTCATCTGATGAAACTTTATTTCAGACTCTTGTTGAACTCGATTCTGCTCTGCAATAACTCTCTTAAGAGACTGAAGCTCGTCTTCATTATCATCCGCTCTCACCCTTCACTTTGATTCACCCTTCGCATCAGTCCGTTCCATCTCTAGGGTGTTGACTTGATCTTTCAAGACAGTTTATCCTTGATGAGCTGTAGGTTTTCATGACTGAGTTCTGCAAATTTACTAAAGAGAACCTTATACTTGGCTAGAAGATCTGCATCTATATCATTTTCTGTATCACTGTGTGACGCATCTGAATTGGTGTGTGACACACCTGACATACGAATTTCATTCTTAGTGATGTCTTTTTCAGACCCTATAACTCCATGAAGAGCCACGAAATTGAGAGCATCTTCTTTTCTCTCTGGCACTTTATCACTGCAACTTCTCTTCATCTTCATCTTCTTGGTGTTCACACAATCTGATTTTATGTGTCTATAACCATTACATCCATTACACTTGATTTCTTTTCTCTTGAATGATGGACAATCTGTTTTGACATGCCCAATACCATGACAATTAAAACACACCATTGCCTGCCATTTATGTCTTTCTTCTTCTCTAGGCAGTCTGTCGCTGGACATCTTATTCAAAAGATTCATGGTTTCTTCAAGTTTCCGAATCACCAAGTGAATAGATTCTTCAAGTTTCTTAGCTTTCTGGATGTCTTCATCAACTGTAATTCGAGAGTCTTGAGCAGGCTTTGAACACTTAGATTCCAATTCCATCTCCTCAGCCTTTAATATCCCTACTACCTCAGCGAACTTCAGTTCATCAGTGTTCATCGTCAAAGTTATCTTGGCTTTATGTGCTGCAATTAATAGGCAAACATCGTAAAAACTTCTTCACCAATTTTGAATCTTCATATTTTTTACCTAAAACTTGTGCTTCATTGGCTATGGAGCTGAGCTTCGCACTGAAATCTCCTATCTTCTCATCATCACTCATCCTTATGTCTTCAAACTGTGATGCAAGCAAGTCCAATCTTATCCTCCTAACATTCGCAGTACCCTCAAACGCATTTTGCAGTATATCCCAAGCCTCCTTAGCTGATTCACAGCCCTGTATAAGCTCAAATTGCTTTCCATCTACAGAACAGAAGATTGTATCTAGTGCTCTCGCATTGAACTTTGAAAGCTTTTTCTCTGTTGCAGTCCACTTTGTCTTCAGTTTAGGTGTCTTCAAACCATCTTCTTGCATTACCCAAGGTTCTTGCCATCCATATTGCACAACTGTCCATATATCTTCATCAGCTCCACGTAAGTTTGCTCTCATTCTCACTTTCCAATACCCATAGTTCACATCATTCAGCAGCAACATATTTTGTGCCAAAATCGCCATATTCTCTTCTCAGGATCTCACCTTGGTTCGAAGAATTCTCCTTCGTTTAGGTGTCCCGCTCTGATACCAATTGTAAGTTCGAGATACAGCGAAAACACAAGGAACAAAATAATTCCAGAACACAAATCTCTTTTATTAGAAATCTTTTACACAATCTCTTACAGACTTGTCTGATCCGAATTACACGACTCGACATAAATCAATTTCTAACACACCCAACTTGCTTGACTCAACACCTGTTCATCAAGTCTACCAATTCACTCATCTATGAAACCCCAAAACCCTTTGTGTTTCTCTCTGAGAATTACAACGTGAAAGCTCTAACCCTAAACTAGGTTAAAACCACAATATATATTAAATAACCTTTTCCTATTATCTAATATAATATTTCCTATATTTTAGCATCACCAAATCTTCCAATTTGTGATCTAATAATATTCTTTTAATGCTTATTTCGTCAACCAAAGCATATGGAAATATCCACATCATCGCATCTTGTTGTTTCTTTTTTATTCTTCGAAGAGTGTGTCACACACCATCCTCAGTGTGTAACAAAGGTTCACGAACCAAAACTCCACCACTGCAACAGCTTCTCAAGCTCCAAGTTCTTGAGCTTACATTAGATTCTTACATCCTCGATAATTTTCAGGTAACTTTAATTTCTTTTTCATAATTCATGGTTTGTTTTTGTTGGTATAACGTTTTCTGACTTCGATTCGTGTTTTTTTGTGATCTCACAGGTTTATATTGATAAAACCAAGGAAGAGATATGGCCAAAAATAGGTGTAGTGTTTATCGGAGTTTTGATGTTTCTTATCTTTTTGCATCAGTTTTATCATAGCTAACTATAATTCTTTTTTTTCCGTATTTTCTTTGTCTTATTTCGATAAAAATAAAAAGATAATGAAAAAATTAAAAAATTAAAATTTTTTTAACTATAAATATATTTTTATAATATTTTTTAAAAAAGAAATAAATAAAATAATTATCTGTTGGTCATGAAGCTTAACCTTGCGGATGCGGGTGTAACATTCTTCTTACGGGTCATGCAGATCAAATTTTTGAGTCAAAAAATGACTCCACCCACGGTGGGGTGGGTTGGACCGGATGGGTTTGACCAGCTTCTCAGCACTAACGCTCTATAATTTGAAACTCCATATGATCTCTCACTTGCTCTTGAAAGAGCAGCGGCAATAGGACTATTTCAATACCATCCTCGATGTGGAAAAACAAAGCTTACTCATCTTTCTTTTGCTAATGATTTCCTAATTTTCTCGTCTGGGGGTCCCTCTGCACACAAAAAAAATATCCTTACATCAGTGTGTTCCTCTTCTCCAGTCGATAAAAGCGAAGCTGCGCTCCTGGACAGTCAAAAAACTAAATTATGCTGGTAGACTGTAATTGATGTCCTCTGTCATAAATGGAGTCACAAACTTTTGGACCAGCTCCTTCATCATCCTGAAGACTGTCATTACTGAAATCGACTCTGTGTGTGTTAAGTTCCTTTGAAAGGGAGATATTACGGCAACTGTATCAGCTAAGATCTTATGGGAAGGATGCTGTTATGCAAAAGAAGAAGGTGGTCTTGGCCTGCGAAATCTAGAAGCTTGGAACATGGCATGTGCATTAAAAATGATCTGGTTCATTTTCTTTGTCAAACACTCAATCTGGTCCTCGTGGTTTAGAGATGAAATTCTCAAGGGAAATATTGAAAAGTTCTGGATCATTAACACGAGACAGAAACACTCGTGGCTTGTGAATAAGCTGCTTGAAGCTAGGGAAATTATTTATCCTTGGATAAAGAAGCAAGTTCACTATGGCGAAACCTCTTATTTCTGGTCCTAAAATTGGTCTCCTTATGGGAAGCTTTCAGAATATACTGGCACTTCTGATTCAATACGCTTCCCGGTCGACAAAAACGCTACTCTCGCTGAACTATGGGATGAGGGAGCTTGGATCGTCCCAAACGCGAGGTCTGATAGACAGCTGGAGGTTATTTCCTACCTTTCTACTCTGACACTAAACGATTACAATGATGAATTAGAATGGTGGCCTGGAAATCAGAGGCGTGTTATATTTAACTTGGGCGCAATATATCATTTACTTCGCCCATCTACTCCTGTTGTTTCTTGGCACAGGGAAGTGTGGTTTTAAGATGGGATACAAAAACATATGTTCCTAGTCATGGCTGATGGTCAAGAATAGATGCCCTACCCGTGACAGAATTCTGAGCTGGGGATTGCAAACGGACCCACGTTATCTTTATTGTAATGCCGCAGCCGAGTCAATTGTTCATTGCTATTTTGACTGCAACTTCACCAGGGAGATCTGGAGAACAATAGCAGAAAAATGCAACTTTACTTCACTCAGAAAATGGAGCGCTCTCCTCTCTCAACTTAACAGCCACACGTCAAACAAGGTTCGCAAGACCCTTCTCCTCTTTTGCTTGCAGGCAACGCTCTATACACTGGACAGAGAGAAACAATCGACTGCACAGTGCTCAGTTTACTTCTTCAGATGGTCTAGTTTCCCCAATAAAGCTGATGGTTAAAAACAGGATCTCGAGCTTAAGAATTGACAGGCCAAAATTCTCTTCCTCGATACTCCAGTTATGGTTCCCTACATAACTTCTCTCATTTCAAACTCTGATTCAAGTTTTATCTTTTGCGATATGATAGGCTACTTGGCTTACTGTGGGTACCTCTGTAAAACTTTTACTTTCTCTTGCAATTTAATAGTAAAGATTTTCTAAAAAAAGTTTCTAGTAAAGTTGAAAAATATATATACACATGAAATTATAAATATTTTACACATTTATATATAATTTGGAAAGGGAAAAATATCCGCACTTTAAAAGTGCAGATAAAAAATCTAGTTTTACATTAAAAATCATATTCCACAAATTTAAGCTCAATTTCATCATTAAGCCCATTTAGTATTTAATAGTTTGCTCCACAAATTAAATTCGATTTCGTCATTAACTCTTGTTTGTATAGTCTAAATGCTTGATCTTTTTGAGATCTAACATTTGAACCATGTACATAATAACCACAGTAGCATATGTACATTCGTTGATGATTAAACTATATCATTTGTTGTTGAGAATACACAACATACATCAAAGACATTTTTTCTTTGTACCGTCTCTAGACTTAGTATAATACTTGATGTTATTCAACTAAAAGTAACTCTCCCAAGTCCTGATATGTTATTTATTAAAAAATTTAATGCTCTTTTAATTCCAAGTACCTCTTAAGTGTTTGGATGTGATATCTTATAATCTTAGCTTGTCTAATCTTCCTTCTCTTCTTCATATTAAAACTAACTAGGAACGACGGGTGGGATGTGAATTATAAAATAATTTCCACAGATAATCAATAGGTATAATTAACATCATTTGGTTTAATATTGTTGTAGTTATGTTGTAATTGATTAGTATTTGATAGTTACACGAAATTTGATAAGTATGATATATTTATTTTTCTTGAAAAGAAAAGCAAATAATAATACATTTTTCTATTGGTATCTATAAGCAATATAATCCATAAACATATGAACCCTTAAAAAATAGTAATATTTCTTGCACATATTCTGTTTCTTGTGGAGATTGCAGTTTCTTGGGGGTGGGGAGGGGGGGTTTGAGCCTTGACATATTTGTTAGATATGTGTCCTCTAGAGTAATACTGTAAACACTGAGTATCTTTTTAATCTTTCTCCAGCAACTGTTGGATGTAGTTAATGAGTGCTCCCAATCTAGTGCGTCTAGAACCTTTTTCCCCGTTTCAATTTCCTATTGCGCAGCAGTAACAACCCACAAAGATTCGTACCCTTATCGTATTTTCCATGAGCTGAAAGGCGTAGATATTCTAGTGCTTTGCCTGTGTTTTTATGGAAGAAATATTGATTTATACCTTCAATATAGTGTGCTTCGGGATTTTTGTTTTCCAAGCACAACTCCATTAAGTGTTTGTGTCCAAACACCATCCTCAGTGGCTCAGTTGCAGAGTATTCTCGGTTCAGGTTCTTGAAATAGGATGATGGCGTTACGTTGAAAATTTCTTCATCGGAGGTGTTCATGGTTTTTTTCACCTCTGGATCAGAGTAGAGAGCATTGGTGACGTCGTTTGAATCTTGATGGGATGAGGTGACTGGATGATCTGGAGAGGGATTATTTTTTGTGTTTTTTTTACTTAGGGTTTGATTGTGTGATATTCGTGAGCATCTAATCTATTAATTTAGGGATTATCTACTATTTGAAGTTTTCATTTAAATTTTGGACTCTTTCATAGTTGTTGCTAGAATATATCATGCCTCCTATATAATGCAACCTACCAACTTAAATTAAACCAAATCTTAACCAACATAGATTAGTTAAACCTAATCAGTAACACTTTTATAATATTTTTGGTTAATCTCTTAATATAATTAGATCATATAAAACTGAACCACTCTTAAATCAACGAGTTCCATATCATTCTAGACATAAGAGAAAAAATATCCGACTCATTTACAACGTAAACATACAAAGACCGTGTATGCTTATGCTCATTGATCTTCCAAAAACCAAATAATTGTGGCATAGACCAACATAGACTCATGTTCGTATCACTAACTTTACTACCATATATTTACTCTTCACCTACATCATATCATAACATACACAGTTATGCAAGAACATGATTTTTTTTGTTCAAATAACCAAATAATGGTGGCATATGGTCAGTAGATTTTTTAAATATGTTTTTTTATATATTACATTTTACGAGACTATGTGTATAAGTTTTTTTTTGAAAAAGAGCATAACTATGTGTATAAATTAAAAGGTATGACAAGGCAAATTATTATACTAAAAATGAAAGAAGATTAAATACAAACTAATAACAAGTACAACACAAATTATAACACTATTAAATTATATATATATTTAATAAAATATTATATATGTCTAATATGTATATATATAAATGTTACACAAAATATATATAATATTATATACACATATTATATATACCATATATTATTAATTGAAATTTGACAAATCAATTTCCGCCCTTTAGGGCGGGTCCTAATCTAGTTAACTCTTAGGTAGAGCTTTATATACAGCAATGAGATTTTGAGTCGATGGTACGTTGAAAGTAGCATTAATATCGTAGATTTTTAGCTCTCAATGGTATTCCGGAGCTACACTCCAGGTTGTATGTTTTATTCTCTGATGAGTTTAAAATTGTTTTTTTGATCTATTTGATTGATAATGGTGAATGACAGCAGTGTATTATTTCGTTTTGAAATTGATTTTAGCCTAGAGAAGAAGCATAAATGGTCTCCACTCATTGATTCAATAAAATAGAATAAATAACTGATAGTTGCACTAAAGTAAATATAGTTGAACTTAAAATATAAGAGAAAAATTGATGTTCCAAAAGAAAAACATGTAAATGCATATGTTTGTGTTGTTTTTTTTTTTTGAAAATATATGTTTGTGTTGTTATTATCTTGTTTGAACAAAGATAACAAATTCTTTCAACTTCAAAATGTAATAACAATCTTCGCATATTTTGCATATACCAGGGATGTGACAATCTATTAGGGGCTTCATTTTGAATATACTGATTAAATATTGTCTGCAAAGTGATTTTGAATCCGATAAATGAATTTTAATTATGATCCAACACTGGTCAGACCTAAATCAACTATTTTCCAAGCTATTTTAGGGCTTATTGCAAAAGTGACTCAAAATTTGAATTCAAACAGAAAACTAACTTTTTTTTTTGACTCATTTTTTTTTGAGTTTTTAACCCACATCTGCATTTTATCTACGAAAATGCCATTAACCCTTTTTTTTTGTTTTTCGAAAATGGCTTCTTTACTGTCTCAACCTCATTTTCTTCAAGTATTTACAATATTGCCACTGCCATGAATAGTGGGAACAACCTTGTACGAACTGTTTGGAGCTTTTAATGCCCTTTAATGCACGTAAATCTCTTTACACTCTCTCTGTTTCAATTGTTATTAACTAAAAACAACATTTCTTTCACTTTCTCTCCATATTCATCCAAACAACTGAAGCTTTTGATTCAAAATATGGTCGATGGTTGACAGAGCCATATTTCTTTCGTTTTGACTTACGGTTGCTTTCGTTTGAGGTTCTGGATGGTTGGAGAAGACCCTGTGTGCAAACGAAGTCATCTCACCTAGTTTAAGGTACGAATTTGATTTTTTTTCAAAATCTGTACGCGTAGAAGACTTACAAGTAAGTCATCTGTATGTAGAAGACTTACTGATGAGTCTTCTGGTCAAACGGACGACTTAAACTAAGTCGTCCAGCTTTGTTTGTTGAAAAAAAAACACTCCAGACGACTTATATATAAGTCGTCTACGAGAAACAGGCTAGTTTTGCATTTGACCGAATCGTGTCAGATCTTTGACTATTTCTGGACGACTTATAATTCAGTCGTCTCTGGGAAAGTTAAAATTTCAATATTTTATTAAACTAGACGACTTACGTGTAAGTCGTCTTAGGTTAGTTTTGTAGTTGAAAAATAAAACTTCATAATTTAACTTTTACCAGACGACATAATATAAAGTCGTCCCGTCAGAAGACTTAATTTAAAGTCGTCCGGGGAAAGCAAAGTCGTCCAGAATTTTTCCCAATTAAGTCGTCCAAACCTTGCTTATCCCGGACGACCTTAAATTAAGTCGTCTAGCTGGACGACTTTTAGTTAAGTCGTCTGGAGAAAGTTAAATTTCAAGTTTTATTTTTCAATTACAAAACTAACCTAGGACGACTTACACGTAAGTCGTCTAGTTTGAATAAAATATTGAAATTTTTACTTTCCAGAGACGACTGAATTATAAGTCGTCCAGAAATAGTCAAAGATCTGACACGATTCGGTCAAATGCAAAACTAGCCCGTTTTTCGTAGACGACTTATATATAAGTCGTCTGAAATTTTTTTTTTAACAAACAAAGCCGGACGACTTAGAATTAAGTCGTCCCTTTTAATTTTCAATTGCAAAAGTGACCTCTTTAGACGACTTACCTTTAAGTCTTCTGGACGACTTAAATCTAAGTCGTCTGCGATAATGTTTATTGAACTTCTTCATTTTCTCTATGTTTACTAATGTGTTTTATTTTGAATATTTGCAGATGATTTTTAAGTTACATGCAGTGTATGGAGAATGGTTGTTGAGAGATTTCCGTTGGGATTTTGTGGTTGATGATCTCAAAGGAGCAAGATTGTTTTTATTGAATGAAGATTCAACACATGCTGAACTTGTTGCAATGGCTCAAGAAGATTATAACCTGGACATGAGATCAGTGACTGTGGAGATTAGCTACTCATTACCAGAAGAAATGATGATGACTCCAGGCAGTCCTCCCATTCATGTTACAAGTGATAGACAAGTTCGAAACTTGCTCGAGATACTCAAAACGCATAGAGTATGTCTTTGTGTATCAAGCCGCAGCAAGGTGGAAACGGTTTCAGAGAAAAGAGAAGAAGCTGGTGAATGGGAAGAAGATATTGGTGATAATGATGAAGCTGGTGAATGGGAAGAAGATGTTGGTGATAATGATGAGGCTGATGAATGTTTTGAAGATGTTGGTGATAATGAGTCTGTTGAAGATGAAAATCAAGATGGGGAGGAGGAAAATGGGGAGGAGGACAATGGGGAGGAGGATGCTGATAACACTATTGTTGGTGAAACGGATCAGAATGGTGGGGATTACAGTCTTTATGGAAAGGTTCTAGATGAAGACGAGGAAGATGATGATAATATTTGTTTTGAAGAAATTGAAAAGACATATGCTAAGACAAATGCTATTGAAGGAGGAAAATCGGATTGTACCAGCATCTATGTCAACCAGAGTTTTGTTAGCAAGGATGCACTGCTTTCAGAGCTGCGGTTGACAGCAGTGAGGGGTAGGTTTTCTTTCAGAATATACAAATCAACAAAAACTCTCCTTGTGGCAATATGTCGGGTTAGCGGTTGTGGATGGAAGATCAGAGCGAGTGTGAAACATGGGCCAAACACGTTTTGGGTAACAAAGTATGTGGAAAAACATTTATGCTCAATTGGAGACCGAATCGCTCAGCGGAGACACTGTACTCCAAAGTATGTTGGTAGTCTTTTCATTGATCGTGTTGGGATCATTGATGGGATAACTCCACAGCATATCACTGATGCAATGAAGAACATGTTTGGCATGACGCTTGATTACACCACTTCATACAGAGCACTGTTATATGCACAGAAATTGGTGAGAGGATCAGCAGAAGAAGGGTATTCGCGTCTGCCTTCATATCTCGAGCAAATCTCCATTGCAAATCCTGATTCTATCACGGCTATAGAACTTGATTCTAAGAAAAGATTTAAGTATCTATTTCTCTCTTTTGGAGCTTCTATCAAAGGTTTTAAGTATCAGAGAAGGGTCATTGTGGTGGATGGAACTCACCTAAGTGGAAAGTATGGAGGTGTTATGTTAGTTGCAGCCGCACAAGATGGCAATTTTCAGATATTCCCATTGGCTTTTGGGATCGTGGATGCTGAAGATGAACCTTCTTGGGAATGGTTTTTCACAAAATTGGCTAGTTGTATATCTCATGACAAGCCTCTGGTGATAGTCTCTGACCGGCACGCGGCCATTAAAAGTGCGTGTGAGAAGGTGTTTCCTTGGGCAACCCGAGGAATATGTTATTATCACCTTCAAGATAACATTGTCAAAAAGTTTAAAGGGAAACATCTCATGTACTTGGTGAAAGGGGCTGCTTATGCGCACACGGTTTACGATTTTACCGGTACATGGCTGAGATACGGAGTGCAAACCCGGAACTTGCAACGTATTTGGAGAAGGCCGACGCCAAGCTATGGTCAAGGGTTTATTGTAAGGGGAACAGGTTCAACATAAAAACAAGCAACATCGCTGAATCTATTAATTCCGCACTGAAGCGAGCAAGAGGATTTCCGATTCCGTTCCTGCTGGAGTTCATAAGGCAGAAGTTAGGAAAATGGTATTGGAAAAGGAGACAAGATGCTTTGAGTCTCCCAACTGAACATAGCCGGGGTGTTGAATACTTGCTTGCTGTTCGATCAGAGATAGCGGATACGATGACGGTCGAACCAATTGATGGATGGCGTTTCTTTGTCAAAGGTGGCAAAATGGACTGTGTGGTTGATTTGGAACATGTAAAGTGTGATTGTGGTGTCTATGGAGTGGAGAAAATACCTTGCTCTCATGCTATAGCAGCTGGAACACATGCTGGTGTGCATATCGACACACTTGTATGTCCACTTTACTCAAAGAATCATCTGTATGCAGGATACTCAGAGAATATATATCCTATCGTGTCACAACATATTGAGGAACGAGAATGCTTTCCTCCAAACGTAAAGCGTGGTCCGGGGAGACAGAAGAAATCAAGATGGCAATCTTGGTTGGAGCTATCTAGGATGAGAGGACACAAACCCAGGAAGAAACACAGGGCACGGAGATGCTCAAACTGCAAGGAAACTGGCCATACGAAACCACAATGTACACAACCAGTTGACTAGTTGTCCAGACGACCTAAATTTAAGTCGTCCAGTCTTGATTACCCGTCCAGACGACTAATTTCTAAGTCGTCCAGTGTTTCGTCTACCTTCTACGAAGTCGTCCAGTGTATTAGACTACCTTCTACTATCCCTTCAAGTGTATTTTTTTTAGACGACCTTTTACGAAGTCGTCCAGTGTATTTAAGTCGTCCAGTGTTTAGACTACCTTCTACTATCCCTTCAAGTGTATTTTTTTTAGACGACCTTTTACGAAGTCGTCCAGTGTATTTTATTTTTAGACTACCTTATTTGTAAGTCGTCCAAACCTTCCAGACGACTTATTTGTAAGTCGTCCAGCTGGAAAACCTTCCAGACGACTTATTTGTAAGTCGTCCAGCTGGAAAACCTTACACAAGTTAGAAAATCTATACAAGTTAGAAAATCAAATAAATCATACATGCCCACAAACATACAAATAGATTTGTGTAAACAAATAGTTCAAATATACAAATAGATTTGTGTATACAAATAGTTCAAATATACAAATAGATTTGTGTATCTATACAAGTTAAAAAATCTATACAAGTTAGATTTGTGTATCTAATCATACATGCCCACAAACATACCACCATCCTCATTATCTTTCAGATGCTGATCAACAAGCTCCGTCCATATAACCAAAGCCATATTATCCCTCATAGTCTTCGCATTGGACCTAGCAAAGTCTTTAGGGCTAAAGGGGACCCCAAGAGCATGACATTCAATGTACTTTGCAGCGTACACGCCACAATCACCATTGTTGGCCGTGGGTACATCTTTCAGCAGTCTCTCATATGTGTATCGCTCCAACCCATGCATCTGGTCTCCGCACTCCACAATCAGATAAGGGACCATCTCGAGAAAAGGCTCCATTATCTCATCCCATCTTTCTGGTATGGTAGTTGAAGGTATGCTGTCCCAGACGACTATGTGCCTCTTAGGGATCGATATCCAAATAGCCACCCAATGTTTGTTGTCCAAGTTCAGTGGCGCATAGATATCATCAATGTCCTCCCCCCACTTCTTGTTTGATTGGCAAAATGAAGGCATTGATCCGTCATACAAACTCGCCGCCCCACTAGGTAGCATTTTTCCTAAACCATTGTGATCAGACGACGATGCTTTGAAGAACATATACTGTTCTCTCCAAGACTGGGTAAAGTTGTGATCCAGGAAGCACATTCGCTCGCTCCGGAAACATTGTGGGTTCTCCTTATACCTCTGCCTCAGCACATTCTCCAAGCATCTATATGCTGCATATAAAATAATACAAGTTAGAACCTTCCAGACGACTTATTTGTAAGTCGTCCAGCTGGAAAACCTTCCAGACGACTTATATATTTACAAATCTATACAAAGACAAGTTACCAGACGACTTAAAGATAAGCAGAAGACTTACTACGTCTTCCAGCCATGCTTTGGATGTCCGGAGTTTTTGATACCACCAAGTTGGTGATGTACGTGGTTTGTCCTCTTCCTTAGTGAAATAATCACAGCAAACAAAAAAGCAATCAGTTTTGGTAGACTAAATCAAGCTATTATGGGTAAAGCAATCACTTACGGATCAGTTTTCAACCAATCAGCGAGCTCCTTCATCTTAGGTCTGTTTAGTGTGGGAAATGGATTATACTTTCCCACTCTAAGGAGTTTCCTTCTCTCTGCCGTATAAGGAGATATCTGTGTGGGAGCATGTTTCTTCGTTCGTTCACTCCTTGCACGCACAGAAGCAGTGGGAGCTGTTTTGTCCAATACAACCAGGCTCGGTTCTGAAACTGGAACGCTTGGATCGGTGGAAGCGAAGCTCGGTTGTTGATCGTTGGAAGCGAAGCTAGGTTGGTCAGTGGAAGTGAGAGGAACAATCTCTTTGGAGGTGACACCATCTGCTTTATCCTCCGGCAAGATCTTATATACCGAGATCGCCTCATCTGCTGTATCCTCCGACAACAATCTCTGCAATAAAAGTTGCAAGTTAACCCTGGACGACTTAAATAAAAGTTGTCTGGACGACTAGTTGACCCTGGACGACTTAAATAAAAGTTGTCTGGACGACTAGTTGACCCTGGACGACTTAAATAAAAGTTGTCTGGACGACTAGTTGACCCTGGACGACTTAAATAAAAGTTGTCTGGACGACTAGTTGACCCTGGACGACTTAAATAAAAGTTGTCTGGACAACTAGAAGACCCTGGACGACTTAATTCTTGTTGGGAGAGGATTTGATACTAACCTCTTTGGGCAGAGGAGAAGGCTGTTTCTTTTGAGGAGAAGGCTTTTTCGTTTGAGGAGCAGGCTGTTTCGTTTGAGGAGCAGGCTGTTTAGTTTGAGGAGCAGGCTGTTTAGTTTGAGGAGCAGGCTGTTTCGTTTGAGGAGTAGGCTTTGCCTTTTGAGGAGTAGGCTTTGCCTTTTGAGGAGCAGGCTGTCTGGTGGGAGGAGTAGGATGATTGGTTTGAAGTGTAGGCTGATCCTTTTGAGGAGTAGTCTGTTTGTTACTAACCCCGGTTTCTGGGGCTTGTGGGGTAGGCTGTTTGTTACTAACCCCGGTTTCTGGGGCTTGAGGGGTAGCCTGATTGGTGACACCAACCTTCTTCTCCACAGCTTCTAATCTATCGGAGATCTTCCTAATCTCCCTGATGCACTTCTTAAACCCATCTTTCATCATGTCACCTAAGCCACTTCTTAAGTCCTTGAACATATTTTCTAACTCCTCTCTGGTCACCCAACTAGCCTCTTCTGTAGCCTCTTCTGTAGCCTCTTCTCTAGCCTCTGTAGGAGCCTCTTCTCTAGCCTCTTTAGTAGCCTCTTTAGGAGCCTCTTTACGAGCTTTCTTCCGAGGTCTCTGATTGTCTTCCTCCACCTCCTCCACAACCATCTCTTTGGCTCTTTTCGATGGAGTCACAAACTTAGGTTTTGTACCAGTGACTTCCCAGCAATCCATGGTCCACTTCCACGGTCTCCGATCATACATGACTTTAATGATGTTCTCCGCGGGCACGTCCTCAACCTCAGAGTCCCATTTTGGCCACATTTCACTAATGTCCTTCTCAACAAAGTTGATCACGCGGGTCTGCAGTAAATAGAAGAAGAATCGAGTTAGATATTTGAAACAAAATACTAAATAGACGACTTAATTATAAGTCGTCAACTAAGTCGTCCAGCTGGACGACCTTCCAGACGACTTATTATAAGTCGTCTACTAAGTCGTCCAGCTGGACGACCTTCCAGACGACTTATAAAAAGTCGTCTACTAAGTCGTCCAGCTGGAAGACCTTCCAGACGACTTATAATAAGTCGTCTACTAAGTCGTCCAGCTGGAAGACCTTCCAGACGACTTATAATAAGTCGTCTACTAAGTCGTCCAGCTGGAAGACTTTCCAGACAACTTAATTAAGTGAAGATGGAAAGGTACCTGACTCAAGATAGCAGCTTTCATGAATCTGCGGCCTCTGCTGCCCTCGTAAGCCAGAATCGGTGGAGACGGACTGTTTGCTCTGGGTAGACCAATACTAGCACCCAATCCCGGAATAGCTGTGTACGCCCAGACCTGAAGAACTTGTATAAACCCATCCACGGTGTAACAGCCAGTAATATCTTTGTTCCACAAAGAGTCCATCAGCACCTTAAACGCGACTCTCCCCCATGGATAATTCTCAAACCTTTCTAAATCCATCACTAGCCTTGCCAGAGTAGCTCGTGTAGCGCTTGAGAACTTTCTCCCTTCAATGAATCCAGTGAAGATGGAAAGGTACGCGAGTCGCTTGCGATCTTCCCTGGACCAATCCCCGCATCTCTTCAGTGCTGCTATTATCTGATCAGTAGTTGGCCCAGCTTCCCGATGAACTCCCATCATCTCCCAGAAAGAAACCATCTATGGGGTAACTTCACATTCTGGTGTCTCAAGGTCCTCGATGTACTCGCAGTTTAGACCAGTGATGTTTTCAAACTCTAACAGTGAAAACCTCGCAGGTTCTGGACCAACGAGACACCACATTTCGTACTTCTTCTTAATGTCCAGCTTTAAACCGAGCAAGTAGTGAACCAGCCTTGAAGCCCAACCAAATCCCTGCTCCTTGAACTTGATGAAAACTCCCAATCTCGACTCCTTGAGCTCTTCAAATTCAGCATCAGTGAGAGCTTCCCTAAGAGCAGTATGCAACTTCGTGTTATCCGTATGATACGAAATGCTATTGTGGGGTTCTGGCTCTTCCCCTAATGTGTATAACCTACGGGGGAGTTCTGGAATATCCATCCTTTTTGTCTGCAAAATAATCAAAGACAACAATAGAAGTCAGAACACAAGCTAATTGTTACTCCAGACGACTTAGTAGACGACTTAAATATAAGTCGTCTAGAAAGTCGTCCAACTGGACGACTTAGTTGACGACTTATATTTAAGTCGTCTGGAAAGTCTTCCAAATGGACGTACTAAGTCGTCCAGGTTGAAGACTTTCCAGACGACTTACTTACAAGTCTTCCAGTAGAAAAATTTCAAGCGGATCTGATTAGTCGCAGAAGGAGTTCGAGTACTCGTCATTGTGGTTATAGATCTGAAAAAATAAACGTGAAACGGTGAGAATGAGTAAATTGAAAGAGACAACGTTTTATGTTCATCTTTTCCACGAGTTTGATGACTTACCGGCGTTAGGGTTTACAGAGAAACGGCGCTACGGTTTACAGAGAAGAAGCGGCGGCGCTAGGGTTTAGAAGAAGCGGCGGCGCTAGGGTTTAGAAGAAGCGGCGGTGCTAGCTAGTGTTTAGAGTAAGCGGCGGTGAGAACGTTGGTGAGCACGGTGGCGAGGGCGACGGTTTGTTCGGAAATAGTGGAAGCGGGGGCGCTAGGGTTTAGAGGAATCGGCGGCGCTAGGGTTAGAAGAAGCTGCGGCGACAACGGTGAGAATGAAGTGAGATAGATAGCCGACGTTGAGAACGATGGTTGTTCGGAAATAGTGGGAATTCGAATCGCCTTTGATATCGCCGGCGAGAGAGAACTGTTAGGGTTTCTGTTCGCGGAAAATGAAAAAAAAAAATCACCTTATATATTGGGTAAATAATCTGGTTAGCTTTAAAAGTACATTGGTAAACTTTAAGGTTTGGTCCGGTTTAGACGACTTATTCTGGCTGATAATGTACATCAGACGACCTAATATTTAGTCGTCTGGGAACAGAAAACTAAATATTAAGTCGTCCAATACCCTAAAATGAACCCCTAAACTAAAATGACTAAATTAACTTACTAACCACGTTATAATATCAAATTATACTTCAATAGTGTTTACTATACATAGAAATGAACACGCCTAGGTAATTTTAAAAATTTTCAAAAACGGTTTTAATGCTTTCCAAAATCTAACCCTAAGAACACATACAATACTACAACATATGTTGATGAAACATAAACTAAAGAATATCATGACTCACTACTTTCACTCATCTGGGCTGAAAACAATTGAAATTTGTTATATATTAATTTATATCTCTTAAGACATATGTTAATTACATAATTCCAATTTTTCACTTATCAAAATATTTTTTACAAAATTTTTAAATTATGTTTAAGAATAATTGTACAGACGACTTAACTTAAAGTCGTCTGGACGACTTATTTTCAAGTCGTCTGTTTACAGACGACTTGCGAGGGGTAGAAACGTAAAAAAAAATCCGTTTTTTGTTTGTTCACAAGAAGATAGTTGTAATTTCAATAGCCTTTTAGGTTACTTTTGCCTTTGACCCAAGTTGGGGTACTCTTTTGAGTTTGACTCCAAGTTTTGAGTCACAATTGGTAATTCTCCCGCTATTTTATCCACGTATTCTTTTCTTTTTTCAAATTGTCTCAGCACATATTTAATATACCATAAAGATACGTAGCATTGTCATAGTTTTCATATGCAGATTGGCGAAAATGATTGAGTCCTTTGATAAATTTGCAGTGATGCTACGTGCAGGTTAGTTGATATTGGGTTAATGAATTTGAAAATGTAGTATTTAGTTTACTCTCAGTTAATAATTACATTAATTTTTGTTATTTAAATATTTTGTTATTTTATTTTGTTATTTTTCTTAGAGATTATAATTATTTCATTATTAAAAGTTTGACATGAATATGTAATTGTTTAGTTTAGTAAGTTTTTTAAATGGTTATATTTTAATTATTATAATAGGTTTTAAGAACACAAATGATAAATTAATTCCACCTAAAAATTATTAACGTGTAACTTTATGAAGATTGCATCATGCTGTAATTTTCCTTTGGTTGCAATTAATGTCATTTTGTTAAGTTAGAGTTTTAGCTGAAATATTATCAGCAACCTTTTTTTAATAATTCTGAAATGACAAAGACGTATATTATTAATAAACTTATCTAATTATATTAATTTATACATCTGATTATACAATGATAAGACGCAAAATTCGTTTATATTTTGAAGTACCGTAGAAATTATTGATGATCATATATACAGGGGCGGACCTAGAAATTTAATTAGACTGTGGCACAAAATATTTTAATTATAGTTAATAAAATAAATTTAGTCAAATATGATGTACAATGGAAAAAAAAACCAGTTTACAACCATCGATACTTAATAAAAACTATATTAGTATTCTAAGAAGTGAAAAAACTAAAGAAACAAATATATAGCAGATTATTACATAATGATATGTACACTTAACAAAGAATTCAAAAACAGCTCATATGGAATTGTCTTCGTCACCAAACAACAAGATTAAAGTAAACAGAGAAACTTCTTACAGATATTATTTTTATTTTTTAAAAGAACCACAACACGTAACAGATGCTAGTTATTAGACCATCTCCAATAGTGCTTCATTTTTCACTTTTTGCTTCATTTTAAAGCAACTTTTACTTCAATGGTGCTTCATTTCTTGCTTCAAAATGAAACAATGAACAGTACTGCTTCAAATTTGAAGCAATACTGTTCATTGCTTTATTTTTGAAGCTGAACTTTATAAATTATAAATTGGTCCTTAACTTTTGTTTGTTCTTACATTTTGTTAAAATAAAATAAGTTAATCAATATAACCCAATTAACTTTTTAATATTTATTTATTATATAATTTTATTTAATTTATAATATTAAAATATTTAAAAAACATATATTAAATGAAAGATAACATTAAATTATTAATATAAAAGTGAAATACATGATTGATAACACCAAACTAAACATAAAATATTTATTACAACATAAAATGATACTTAATAATCTGGTAAATCACTTCCTGATCCACTAAGATTATTAAAAAACTGCCCAAATGAAGTTGAAGTTTGAGGAGGTTGTTGAGCTTGTTGTTCTTCACTCCTCTCCAATAAAATCCGATTTTTTTTCAGATTGCATGTAAGCACGAACTTTATGATCTTTTATGGAGTCAACATCACAAAACAAAATTTTGTTTTCTTCTTTATGTTTTTTCAAAACATAATTCCTACTTTGAATCTCCAAATGGTGTTGTCTTTGTCTTCTTCTCATCTTTTCTCCAATCTTGCTCAAGGTATTGCACCTCCTGCTCATTTTATCATTCAAGGAAACAATTATAGTATGGGCTATTATTTGGTCGATGGTATATATCCAAAATGGTCTACCATAGTACAAACTATTCATGAGCCAATAGGTCCAAAAAAGCAATATTTTGCTACGCAACAAGAAGCATGTCGGAAAGATGTAGAACGTGCATTTGGAGTTCTCCAATCACGTTTTGCAATTGTGAAAGGACCAGTTCGGTTTTGGAAAAAAGATGTGATACATGATATAATGACTACATGCATTATTTTACATAATATGATAATTGAGGATGAGCGTGATCTCGAAGCACCAATTGAAGTCAATAGAGAAGTTCCACCTACGGAGGTTGATACCGAAGATAATGATCATATTCGTTTCCAAGAGTTTTTGGCGCGATTTAGAAGAATTAAAGATAAAGACGCTTATTTTGCACTTCGCAACGATTTAATTGATCATTTGTGGGAAAGATATATGGCTGGTGCTTCTTTATAAAATCTAGTATTGTTGTTCTATATTATGTGTAATAATTTTATATGATAATGTTGAATCTATAACAATTATGTTGGATTATTGTTAAACCAAAATAGTTGGGTAAAATTAGTAAATATAAAAAAGTATAAGGTGTTATTAATAATTAATGATAAAAGAGAGAGAAAATATTCTTAAAATATTCTTTTTATAAAAAAGAAATGAAGCAAACCATCGGAGAAGATGTGCTTTATTTCTTGCTTCATTTTGAATAAAGTGTAATTTTAAAGCAAAAAATGAAGCCTTGGAGATGTTCTTAGAGTTTTAAAATTTTGAGACTAATAATTATTGCGTGTTAACATTGTCTATTCTTTCGCTTTGATTCTGTCAAAGTTTTGGTTTTATTTGCTATTGGGGCAAGGTAGACATAATTTTTAGAGATGCATATGTAAATCTGAGAACTCGTTATGACATAATTTCTCTAACAAAAGTGTGTGATACTGCAAGTGTGGTAGGATTCTGATGTGAAACTGAAAAATATATGTGATTTCTAAGAAGAGAATTCTAGTTATGTTATTACTAATCGTATGAGTACTTGTACAGGTGTGATTTTAAGATAATGGCCAAAATTAGAAGGACAAGACACAGTGTTAATTCGCGACGGATCAGAGTAGAGACCATACACATTTCCTTCTTCAAATTGATTTGTGTCATGGAACGTATTTGCAAAGCTGTTTAGGATCTCATGGGTAGATAGTTTGTAATTCCCCCGATGCAAGAGAAATTAGTCAGATCTCATGAGCAAATAGCAATAGAGATGAAGTCATGACATTTCACAACACTTAATAGTAAGTAAAGCCAATTTAGTACTTGTTGTTCACCTTTTAGAGCCACTTTAGGTTCACTAACACTATATATGTACTTACCTCATCACCTTCTTCGTCACCTTCATAATCATAATCCTTAAAATTTTGTTTATTTCTTTTTTTATACTCATTATGTGTTTTGTCGAAAGGAACAACAACAACAGATCGACAAGGCTTCTGTAATGCAAGTCCAAATTTGTTTATTCTCGTCAGAATTGTCCTCTTCTCACCAGAATTAACTTCCTCTCCTCCAAAATCGCATGAAGAATCGAAATGTGAGATTTCTGGGTTTTATAAGACAAAACCAAACCTCCTTTCTATTATAACTAACGTCTCCGTCAAAAAAATAACGATTGACTTTTTAAAGTCTAGTTCTACTCGGTCGCCATTCAGTTGGAGATTAAATCTGCACAAGTAAAAGTTGAGTATTAAAAATGCTTATTACAAATATTTGGGGGATTGAAAGCTCATTTTCCCCTTAAGTGGACTATGTTTTTAATCTTATTGTTAATTGGTCTAGGACACTTAACTTACATTTAACTGGGCTAGTCTTTTAGCTCGGATTGAATGTGGCACTTCTATGTTTTTTCTGGTTTTCATGTTAAAATATTTTTATTTTGGTTACTAAAAGAGGAAAATAAAATAAAAGAGCATGTGCCACACCTTCTACACTGGTGGGTCCACTCCTGCATATATAGTTATTTTTATTGTTTATCTCCAGTTGTAATACATATAATAGTGTCCAATTCTTTAATGAGTTGGAATTTTACACATAACTCTTACAATTAATATTCAAATTTTCTTTAATAATAAAATTAATCTATACAATTTAATAGAACCGGGAAGAGATAGAGCCAACACCAATATAAATCACATTTTCTCCTGATTATATAATTCCTAATTGTTAGGAATTTATCGATCTTTTGATTGGTTAACTAAATAATGACACAAGATCTTTTAACCCAGTTCTCTTGCGGTACTTTTGGGGTAGGAACCGTCTCCCACAACATCCACTATCAATTAAAGGGTTTACACAAACGCTTTAAGCGCTCAATAAAAAGACACAACAAAGAATAAGAAAAATCAAAGAAACTCTATCCCAAAGAGACATGACTCGAACAATGTCTCTAGCCCTAAGTTTCTTCTCTACCCGATCTCTCTTAAACTCTCTCTCTCTTTTATGGTCTTGTGTTTCGGATACTTTTCAGTGTCACGTTGATGTTCCTTTTATAATCAAGGATTAACCGACCTTGATGGAGAATTTCCTTTTCTTAATTCACGTACAAAATCATATACTAACCGACTTTGCCTTTGTGTGTAGGTCTCCTGAAGTTCGGCTTTGAAGGATCTTTAATTATGGGCTGTAAAGTTTGGGCCTCTGAAAACACTCTCAAATGTGAGGCTTTGTGTCTTTTGGGCCTGTTGGTGGGTTTCGGGTTTGATCCTGAAACAAGACATAAGAAATATGTTAATTTTCCAGTTTCTTTGTAGTACTAGGAACAAGTATTTTTCATTTTCCATCTAGAGAACCTATGATCGATCTAGTATAAATAGGGTTCTCATCTCTCATTGTTAGATACAACACATAAACAATAATCTCTCATAGAACACGCAACTAGTGCGAGGCTTGTAATCTTTTTGATTCATAGTGATATCGAGTTTGCTCCGGTTCGGAGAAGAACTCGCCAAACATATCGGTTCCGTTTTTGATTCGTTTATTACAAGAAGAAGCCAGGGTCGATTCTCTACAAGTGGTATCAGAGCAATCCAGGTTTTGATTGCGGGTGTAAAAGAGATCTAGGAGTTTAAACAACATCGCAAAGAAGAAAGATAAAGGGACCTATGTGTTCTTCGAGGAGAGTGCGAATTGTTATCTCCAAGATATTGGCAGCACAAATTTGAAAGATCAAAAATCAAAGGGCAGCGTGTCTTTGGCTTAGGGAAGTACAAGGTGTCGAAGTAATAACAATCATCTCAAGGGAGTTGAACAAGGTCGATATCAAAAGTCTTCCTTACAAGGTTGAAAGTAAGGCGACGGGTTCCATTACTCATGGCGGTAGAAAGTGTGTTCAAGGATCTACCGAAGGAGTTTAGATCAAGGTGGAGATGATGTTATAGCTTCAGGTTATGGTTTGGTGAAAGGCATTGGTGTTTCGTGATCGTTGTTGGACGTCGGAAGAAGTCGACGAAGAAGCATATGATAGACTAAAGGATAAGGCGAAGAAAACTGCATGTTCTAGGTGAATTGGTTCTCAAAAGTTATCTAGCAAGAATATATGCAATAGGTTTTGTATCGATAGTCTTTCTAACAAGGGAGTTAGACGGCGTGTCCTATTTGGTTTCAAATAGCGGCGCAAGACGTGCACATGTATCTTTGCTGAAGGAGAAGAAGTCAAGTGAGAACATGAGAAAGACTCCAAGGTGAAAAAAAAAAATCAAAAGAAGAGCAATTACAAGCTGAAGTTTAAACGTGTACGGCGATTACATGTTATGGAAGAAAGCTGATTTCTTGGAATTATTAAGACAAGGGACGTCTTGAATATGTGTATGGCTATTAAGATTGGGATACAAGTCAAGGTTTTCTGATTCAGAAAAAGGTGTAAAAGGGTATTAACACCGACAAGAAACTTTGTTATAACGGAGGGAAGTCCGTTGAGACATCAAAGGTTACTGATATTAATAATGATTTGCGGGGAAGTCAGGGTAATATCAAAAGGAATACTTATGAATCAGAAGGAGAAGACTTGTGTAATGCTAGCACCAAGGCTGGTGTATTTTTTATACAAGTAAATAGAGGATGGAGTTTCAGCTAGGAGCAATATCATGGGGTCTAGAAGTGATATCAAGGAGAGCTGTTACAAAGAAGTGTCAAGAACGTCACCGGAGCAGTTGGCGTGAGACAAGTTAAAAGGAAACTAGCCGAGCGGTGCTAAACGGTTAGAAAGGATCAGGTTAAACAAGAAGCTTGGACAGTGGTTTGTGTCGAAAGTCTATCTAGCAGGTTGGCTTGATGCCGTGTTCTATTCGGGATAACGGCGGCACAAAGAGGAGTCTAAGACTATGTTGGTTAGGCACAAGGGTTTTGAATCAGGGTTTGCTTTAATATTTAAGCATGTACGGTTTTGTATAATCGCAACAGATTCAGGGAAGAGGTTGATTCTAAGATCAAGTGCACATGATAAGAATCACAAGAATATCAAAGGGAATCAAGTTGCAAGGGTACAAAGGATTTATTTAGTCACTATAACAGATTCATTGGCTTAAGGGCAGTCATGAAGGATGTTCAGTGATTAATAGTTTGATAAGGAAAAATCAAACAAGGTTTCTCAAAAGCTCAGAAGTATGGTGAGTGAGAAGGTTACCTGCGAGAATTATGAAGCTAGGGAAGATACTGGTTTCAGGAGGAGTAGCTGCAGGAAATCAAAAGAAACCAAGATAGAGTTTCATAAGAGTCTCAAAGATTGGAAGAGGCAAGGCATAAGAAGATGCAGGTCAAGAAAAAAAAAGGTTTACCTGGATCATCAGTGTAGCAGAGTAGCAGAGAAGTGAGTTGTTGCAGACGCTGCAGGAAGATGAAACAATAATGTTTCAAGAGAAAAAAAAAGGAACTGGTTAAGTCACGTTTCATGTGATGAAAAGGAAATCTGTTTCAAGTGAGAGAAATTAAAAAGGCTAAGGGGATTACCTGAGAATCTGAAGTCAAAGGAGTTATTGTCTTCAGGTGGAGCTCACAGGAAAAGCTGCAAAGACAAAGGGTTTCATAGGAGATGCTGTTAAAGAGCTTTCGTTACCTGCTAACACTAGAGCAGAGGGGGAGACGCAGAGCATCGTCCAAGCAGCTGTGAAAGAATTTCGAACGAGAATGTTCGAGATTAAATGAGATTCACATAAGGCTAGCACACGGATTGATGCAGAGGTTCATGATATTTGTAATCTCGAAAGGTACGAGCTACAGTCATCGGGTAATGGCGTCGAAGCTTGATGCCGCAGGATGCAAAAACTCAAGTTGAAGTTGCATCAAGTTATGTTCACTATCAAGTAGCTCTGGTGAAGCAGCTCCAGGTGGAGTAATGGCAACAAGGGCACCGCAGGGAGATGCAGAGAGGAATGTGACGAGAAACGTAATTGTTTATGGCTCCGTGGGTCTCGTCAGAGAAATCAATGGAAGGTGCAAACAGAAACTATGATCGGGATTACCGTGTGAGTCAGAAGCTGAAGGGACATCTGCAGCAGTAGATATCAGCAAGTCGTTTGTTACTTAGGAGAAAAATAAAATTTTCAGAACACAACAACTTCATATAGATGTAGTAAGACTGCTTTGGGATTAAAAGAAGAACAGAAGAACATCTTACCGGAAACTGCAGAACTCCGGCAAGGTCTGAACTCGGTTCATAAATCCCATTCAAAGAAAGAATTGTGTTTTGACCACTGAAAATGTTGCGATATTCGGTGGGAAAAACGGTTCTATTAGCTATGAAGAAACATCTGAAACTATGCATGTGTGGTCGGAGCTGTATGTTAAGGAAAACTCAGAGGAACAGACGCTGTTGTTGAAGTTTAAAAATACAGATCAATGGCTCGTCACGGATTGTCACGGAGAAGAGACTGAGGAAGGGTCAACAGTAGATTGCCATCACAGTTCAGATCACATCAAGGAGCTTGTATGTGAAGAAGAAGACAAATGACATTTGACATTCGTTACTCACGAAGGAATTGATACGCAGAGGAGTGAAGGTGGTTAGTTTAGGGCCTAAAGGTGGAGATTGTGGGATTTAGGCCCAAACTAATACTTACTGGAAATTGTATTTAGACCCGACTCGGTAGGATGATTCACCATCCTTTCTTTTTTTTTTGTAAATTAATGACGTTTGTTCAAAAAAAAAGTAAATTAATGACTCACCATCTTTCACGGCCATCTCTTTCGTATTTGCCACTGTGTCTAGCTCAGCTCAAAGAATTCACCGATTCGCTCAGTAGAAAAACATAAATAAATAGAAGCCTGAGTCAATGGCATGATTACTAATGCCTTACGCTATTTGGCGAGTAGACTCTTTTATATATTTACTCTGTTTGTAACATAAGCTTTAAATTTTCTTACAAAAGATACATTTTCAATCTTATTTTATATTTGATTTAAAATTCGACTTGAACATGGATCAAACATCATCTACATCAAATAATCCCAAATTAGGTAGTAATCCGCGCCTTGCGCGGAATGAGATGGTTAGATCAGCAATTTTTCGAAAATATTAGAAAGTATATATATATATAGTTTGGAATTTGGGTTTTGTGTGTTTATCTTACTCTCGAACTCATTTTGTTTATCTCTCTATGGCTCTCTCTCTCTCTATGGCTCTCTCTCTATGGCTCTCTCTCTCTCTCTCTCTCTCTCTCTCTCTCTCTCTCTCTCTCTCTCTCTCTCTCTCTCTCTCTCTTCTCTCTCTCTCTCTCTCTCTCTCAGATTTTATCAGTATTGATGAGTGTTTTAAAAAATAAGATTAAGATTTTAACATATTTTTATTTTAAACATACGAATCGTATTAATGGCCGCACACGGGCATTAATACGATTCTTATGTTTTATGTATAAATATTATTAATATCTAATCAAATGTTTTATGTATTATTAAAACTAAATTTGTTCTTCAGATGTTTTATGTATTATTAATATAAATATGTATTATTCAAATACAATTCATATGTTTTATGTATTACTAAAACTAAATTTGTTCTCCATTCAGTTTTTGTGGTTCAAAACTATAAACATTTTAGACATTACTTAATTCAATATACTTTGAGGTTTAAATTATTATCATATACTTTGAAATATGAAATAATAAGTCATGCATGTGCGGGCATCGATATGATTTATATATTGCATGTATAGCTATTATTATTAGTGCATAAGTGGATCGTAATTATATTTCACTCTCGTTGTATCTTTGTATCTTACTCATTTAGGTTTATCCACATATAAGTCTCTCTCTCTCTCATCATAAACATTTTAGTTTTTGAAAAGGATAAAAAGGTAATTACGATCATATCATGCGTGCGGGCATTCATATGATTCATATATTACCCGTCTAGCTATTAGTATAAATATAAGTAGATTGTAATTCTTTCTCAATCTCTCCATATACTACATGTTATGTTATTATTATAAGTGCATAAGTGGATCGTAGTTATCTCTCTCTCTCTCTCTCTCTCTCTCTCTCTCTCTCTCTCTCTCACTCTCTCTCTCTCTCTCTCTCTATGGCTCTCTCTATGGCTCTCTCTCTCTCTCTCTCTCTCTCTCTCTCTCTCTCTATCTCTCTCTCGGTATCCCCTCATCGTAAACCTTTTTTTTGAGAAATATAAAAATGTAAACATTCTTTTAATTCATCGATTATCTTTTAACTACCACAATTTTGTTTTATATGGGAATGTTTCCTAGTTTAATATTTTATCATGAATTTTTCTTGGGTGAATTACCAACTAATCATAGTTTGCCAATTAATGTACAGTTTTATAAAATATAATAAATAAAATAATAATAATTTGTGTTAAGTTTTAAAATAAATGAAAAATATTAGTAGCTGCCAAAAGATGAATTTTTTTAACAATTTTAAAATCGTCACAAAAGAGTAAATCATAAACATTAAACACTATACCCTAAACCCTTGGACAAAACTTAAACCCTTGGGTAAAAATCCAAACACTAAACCCTAAATTCTTGGATATACCCTAAACCCTTGGGTAAATCCTAAACACTAAACTGTAAACTCTTGGGTATACCCTAAAACACTAAATCTCTCTCTCTCTCTCTCTCTCTCTCTCTCTCTCTCTCTCTCTCTCTCTCTCTCTCTCTCGGTATCCCCTTCATCGTAAACCTTTTTTTTTTTAGAAAAATAAAAATGTAAACATTTTTTTAATTCATTGATTATCTTTTAGCTACCACAATTTTGATTTATATGGATCTAGTTTAAAATTTTATCATGAATTTTTCTTGGGTGATTTACCAACTAATCATAGTTTGCCAATTAATGTACAGTTTTTTTAAATATATAAATAAAATAATAATAATTTGTGAAGTTTTTAAAATAAATGAAAAATATTAGTAGCTGCCAAAAGATGAATTTTTTTTAACAATTTTAAAAACCGTCAGAAAAAATTAAATCATAAACACTAAACACTATACCCTAAACCTTTCGACAAAGCTTAAACCCTTGGGTAAAAATCCAAACACTAAACCCTAAATTCTTGGATATACCCTAAACCCTTGGATAAATCCTAAACACTAAACTGTAAACTTTTGGGTATTACCCTAAACACCAAATCTCTCTCTCTCTCTCTCTCTCTCTCTCTCTCTCTCTCTCTCTCTCTCTCTCTCTCTCTCTTGATATCCCCTTAATCGTAAACCTTTTTTTTTTGAAAAAATAAAAATGTAAACATTCTTTTAATTCATCGATTATCTTTTTAACTACCACAATTTTTATTTATATGGAAATATTTCCTAGTTTAATATTATATCATGAATTTTTCTTGGGTGAATTACCAACTAATCATAGTTTGCCAATTAATGTACAATTTTTTTTAAATATAATAAATAAAATAATAATAATTTGTGTTAAGATTTTAAATACAAGAAAAATATTATTAGCTGCAAAAAGATGATTTTTTTTAACAATTTTAAAACCGTCACAAAAAATTAAATCATAAACACTAAACACTATGCCCTAAATCCATGGACAAAGTTTAAACCCATGGGTAAAAATCCAAACACTAAACCCTAAATTCTTGGATATACCCTAAACTCTCTCTCTCTCTCTCTATAATTTTTATTTGTGTTTTTAATAAAGTAATTATAGTGTTTTAGTTTATATAGTTGCAATATTATTGCTAATAAGAAAGGCAATACGAAAGTAAATGCAAAATTAGATTATGTTAAATAGATATCTTATAAGTTCGAAATTTAGATATTTAACATTTTTTTTACTGATTTGAGACTTGGTAAGCAAGAAAAATATTTAGTAGGTAAATATGGTAAGCAAGAAAAAAATTTATATTTTTTTAACTGATTCTGCAAAAAACTTAACATGCACAACGTCCTCGTATGTATTAAACAAAACATATGTGTTTTACAGAATCTGATCGATATTATTATCATGCAATGTTATCTAAGCCAATGAAGTAGTTAAACAAATGTGTTTTCTTGCACTGTACGTCTATTTAGCTTCTTTCTATAACCTTACTTGACAAAAAAAGAGAAGAGAACTCTTTTATTAGTTGAAGATGTTGTTTTGGTTATTAAACTTCCGCGAAGAAGACACACATAGTTCTTTTTTTTTTGCTTCAAAGAATTCATACAACATATAACTTACATACATGAAACATCAGTGTGCACAAATAACCAAACTATAGCATACAAAAAAATACATGACAGTCTATCAAACTTGACTATAATGTTACTAGTTCGTTCAATCCAATTTTGGCTATGCAGAGAAGCAAATGACTCCGAATATTACTTAAATAAAAACTATGGTTATACCATAGCAGCAAATGTTTGATCACAATGCAAGACTTCCTTTGAATGCAAGACTTCCTTTGAATAGCAGCAAATCACCATAGAAGCAATTGTTTCACCCACTTGCCTTGTCAAAATACACGACTTACTAACGTAATGCTTGCGAGAAACATGGAAATAAACATCAGCTCCACGAGCAGCTCGGTTCTACAAAAACATGAAAATTGTAGATAACTATGGTCGACCTATAAAACAACAAAAAATCAGTGTAGAGACTATGAAAAACATAAAGTTTATTCTTCGTAAACGTATCAAATCTTTTCCTTCTCTCTCTCAATCTTCCATAGTTACTCGGGACTGAAGTTTGCTCGTCCCTTAGCTCGCCCTTAGCTCTTCGTGTTTGCTCGTCCCTTAGCTCTCCCTGTTTGCAAACGGAAAATTCATCCGCTTTGGCCTTCGCAACTGAAGTTCAAACTCATCCGCTTTGGCCTTCGTCCCTTAGCTCTCCCTAACTTTTGTCCTCCTCGTCTACGCTAAGGGCTGGCTCATCGATCTCGGGGTCAAGAACCCGCAACAGAAGACAGCAAGACTCGAAGGGAGATAACGATGACGTGATGTTTCAAAGTGTTTCTGCTTCGTGGTGGTGAGTTTCGTACGCTCTTTATCAACATGCTGAGATGGGGATTCAAACCATAAGTTGGAAATGTAGTTGTTTCTACACGTTTAACGTCAACGCAGTTCGCGCATGAATGGAAAAAAAAACTGGATTAGTTTCTTGTAATGGAAGCAAATAAGGAAACAAAGCAAAGAATTAAATGCTCCGTTTTTCTTAAACTCGCTCACAGAGTGACACGTGGATCCGAGCCTTCTCATGCATTCTCACAAAAATCGTTTAAGGAAAGCCTTAAAAATGCTTCGCCTTTAATATATAGGGGATAGGATTAGGAGGAACCACAACCACAGAGACAATGCCAATCTGCAGACACATCCGGTTGAACCAAAAAGTCCCTTCGAAATGTAAATTTTTAAAACGCCAAATATGATAACATTTGGTTTACTTATCAAGTCTTAAACGCAATGAGACAACTGATATTAAACGTTGAGTGAAACGAACATTGCTAACCAAATCACTCAAGGTAATAGAAACTAAGATTAAAAATCATTCAAAATTCATATAGCATCAAGATTGATGGGAAACAAAAATGAAAATCTCCCTATATATTAAAAGAGAAGTCACTTTAGTGATTTCTGACACGTGTCGCTCATACATAGCTTCTCAGGAAAATTGTTATAATTTCATTGGTCGATGGTTTTCGATTTTCTTCTTTTCTTTTTTATTTTCTTCAATTCATCGATCCCACTATAATAGGAAAATACCATTGAATACTAATTGCAAGGAAAAACATAATTTAATGACCAATTAACATCACTTTCCAAATTATTTACATAATATTATTAATAACTATTTATGGTAACTAATTGTCGAAAGTATGGTATATAAAATCATTTTATCAATTCAAATAAATATAATATTTTCCAAATGACTTACATAATATTATTAATAACTATTTATGGTAACTAATTGTCGAAAGTATGATATATAAAATCATTTTATCAATTCAAATAAATATAATAGTTTCCAAATGACTTACATAATATTATTAATAACTATTTATGGTAACTAATTGTCGAAAGTATGATATATAAAGTCATTTTATCAATTCAAATAAATATTTTGGTTTATTATTTTATGTAGTTTATAGATATATAAGAATATATAAAGTCATTTTATCAATTCAAAGATTTTTTTAATTGATCGATCCCCCTATAAAAGGAAAGTAACATTGAATACTAATTGAAAAAGAAAAAATAAATTAATCCCCCAATTAACATTACTTGCACAAGAATATTAGTTAATACATGTAACAATTAGTTTTCTTATTATAAATAAATTACTTGCGCAAGAATTATGTTACCTTATTTAAAATGCGCAAGTTAATAAAGTTAATAAGGGGATAACTTACATTCACACAAATAAATGAAGCAAGTCATTATGAATAAAATACACTATATATACTAACTTGGGCATCAAGGGTATGTATTAACTATACTAATTTAAGATTTAATTAAAAAAGATTTTCCCTGCGATATTATATTCCTATAGTACCATATATATTTGAAAGATAAGTAAACCATCACCAACTATTTGTATTTTAAAACATTTTACTTGACCAATACTCTAGGGATTTCCTTGACAAATATTGTATATTCCAAAGCAAATATTTGAGAGACAGTTCTGGAGTATCGACAAACTTAATGCTATATATATATATATATATACAACCACAGCTAACATAAGTTTTCTCACCTCTATGCCAAGCAAAAAATAGATTTTCGAAATTGTCTTCTATATTGCAGATTATTCATATTCGTTATATGTTTTTGTTTGATCAGTTTATAACTGATGTGTCTTTGTGTTTTTCTCTCTTTGGTCTACAGAGAATCCGTAGATGCTGGAAGGAACTTTCATGGCAAGGACAAGATTACACACAAATGATAAGATGTTCGAGAGATTAGTCTATTTTTTAGTATATATGTTAAGTTTTGATTTTTGCTTCTTACCTTGGTGACTTGGTCTCTTCCTTAAGCAATTGTCTATTTTCTTTTTAGTTAAATGTGTTAAAAACTTCAGGAACAAAGTTTTGTTTGTGCTCTTATTTGGTTTAAATTTATAAATTTATGCATGTTCTTTGTGATCCATAGCAAGATCAAATTTATCAAGAAACTAAGTGGATGCCCGCAATTTTGCAGGTATGAATGTTTAAATTGTTTTTATGAATTTCTTTCATTTAATCAATTAAAAAGAATTATTTAGCTACAAAACCATTAAAATAAAGTTAATTAGGTGATCATGCAATAATGTTTTTAATTAGGTATTCGGATGTCTGCGACAATAGGAATTTACCACATTCTCCATATGCAACCGAGATGTAGCGTATATAGGAAGCATGTGCAAAGCATGGCATCTTTGAGTTATTAAGAGGAAAAATTGGACTTTTGTCCTTTTCACTATGACTAATTGTACTAATACATATATAGATAAGAAGGAGGCGATTCATATTGGAAGCTGTAATCCCCCTATACATTAAAAGAGAAGTCACTTTAGTGATTTCTGCTTAGGTGGCACTCATAGAGAGCCTCTAGGATTAATTCTCTTAGGGGGTGCATTGAATCTGAAATTTGAAGTCATTTGATTTTTAATGAGTTTTTAGATGACTACAGGAGAATTAGAGAATTTGGTGCGATTTTTGTTAAAACACTCTAAAATCTCATCTAAAACAGTGGGATTTGTATTTTTATTTTTATAACTAAGGAAACACCCCTCAAACACTCTAGAAACACTTGCGGTTTAGTAGATTTATATTATTGTTTAGAATTATAAGCTTATATATACATATATAATTTTTTGGTTTTCTGATTGTAATTTTTTTGTTTTTTAGAGATGATTTGAGGGAAGTGTTCATATTTCAGACCTCTAAGAGTTCACCATTCCGATCCTGCAAATAATGTGCGCTTAGAATGGTATTTTCTCTACTATACATCAAAATTGAATACTCATATTATATTTTTAAAATATTTATAGTTGGATGGTATTTTCTCTACTGACATAATATCTTATTTCCTAATCTCATACTTTAATATTTAAATTAAAAGGGTAAGATTTGTTAACTAAATCATTAGTGTAAACTATTTTCCACCTATATAGTGAAAGCTAAATATTTTAGTAAAGTCCACCATTATACTATATAAACGAGGCATTCTGAATTGAAACGAAGCCGTTGATTTTGTTTATGCTGTAAAAATTTTGTTGCATATTTCAAAAGAATCAATTTGATAAAAGGGAATAGTTGACTGAAGAACCCAAACTATTTGGTCTTTCTTTGTATTATATTTCAACTTTTTTTTATTTATAGTTTTTTTAAAACTGAAAATTCTTTTTTTTTCAGATTATATATCAATATGATAGAGATGGTCATTTGCTGCAAGGTCAATGATGGCAACATAGATATTATGTGCTAAATACAGGCATCACTGATTTCTTTCAACATTGAAAACATATTGGGTTCATAAGAGGATGATCAGTGCTTTGTTTCCATTGAAAATGATAAGTGGAGAGATAAGAATGTATTGTAAGAAGGTTAATGGAAGTTGAGTTTCGTAAAACTCTTTTGTGTTTTGTTTACTATTGGTAGTGTTTGTTAAATAAACCATTTATCTTTCATTAAAAAAATTCCAAAAATGATCGATCACTTATAAGTTAAAACATGTGCCATGGTAATGGTTTCCACGTTGATGTTTGTGGTAATATGAAAAACAAAAATTAAATGTAAGCTGAATTATCAAAAGACATAGTTATCAAGCTTCAAACCAAATCAACAACGATCTCAACACCATCGAACAAAGTAATTTTTTTTAATCAAACAACAAGGTAATTTTGTTAGGGTTACTGCTAAGTAATGTAATATAGTTATTAAAATTTAAATTAAACCTAATAATTGAAAAAACTACACACTAATATATCTTTCTAATACTAATGTTAAAATTAAATCGGTTATATACAAACTTCTATATTAAATATAAGTGATAAAACATAATTATTATATATTCTATAGATTTACAATATATCAAAATCAAAACTATTTATTATTCTTTAATTTTATACTCATATTATGGTATTAGGAAAGATATACCTTGTTGGTAAAAGCTTTTAATTAGTTAATTCGTTTATTAATAACTTACCTTATTTTGTTATCAATTAATTGCGTAGGTTGATATGATGATTACCTTATTTTGCCAAAAATTACTTGTCTTAGATGGTGCGTTAATTATTACAAATTTATTACAGTCAATTTATAATATCTTTCTTTAAATTGCTTCATGGCTTATTAAAGGGAAAAAATATTACAAGAACCATAAGACTTTATATATCTCAAGAAATGTATATATTTACAAGAATTTTTATGACAAATATTTCAGGAACTATAAGACTTAATGATAAATGTCTTTATAAAATATGATTATTAATTCATAATTATTCTTTAAATTTGAAATATTCTAAATTTTCAAATTATATAAAATTATAAACGAAATTTACTCTTTAGGAAGTATTTTTTTAAAAATATACATTTAATTGACAAATTTAAAAGTATAATTTTCGTGAAAATATAAGTCTATTAAGTAAATGTTTTGTTCTTTTATGATGTCACTTATTGGTAACTATATACATGTGATATTGCATTAAATGTGTATGTTCTTTATTTTCCTAATTAGTTAATTCGTTTATTAATAACTTACCTTATTTTTGCTATCAATTATTTGCACAAATTTATATGATAATGGTGATTTGAGTTAGAAAAACCAAAACAATTATCTATTTAGAAAACCACAAATATAATGGTGATTTGAGATTTAAAAAAGCCCAAAACTATTATCTTTATTATATATATAATATATTATGGATCTTAAAAATGTAATTTACCTTGATGTTTCTAATTAGTTAATTCACGTAAAATAACTTCATTTATTTATGATTACTTGCGCAAGTTGATTAATAAATCAATGATAGTTTAAAGGTAATTTATCTTAATATTTTTAGTTTATTAATAACCTACCTTATTTTGAACACAGATTACTTGTGCAAGTAATCATATTTATTACATTGTTTTAATGCAATTTACCTTAATGTTTCTAATTTATTAATTCATTTTTAAAAAATTACCTTATTTTGAATATGATTTAATTGCACGAGTTTATATCATATTTATTGTAAAACATTTAATGACAATATAACTTTAGTATCTTTATTTGAACTGTTTTATTATTTATTATGAAAATATATTTATAAACATCATTTATTATGAAAATATCCCCCATAATAACACAAGAAAAAAAGAAGGTAGAGTATATATAAATAAGGCGCCTAAGGGATGTCAATACTAACTTATTAGTCTATTTTTATTCGATATAAAAATTTAAATTTATAAATTCTTACATTTGTTTGTTTTTTCTATTAACAGATAAATAACACAGGCGAAAAACCAGTTGTAGTTGACTACAAACCATTTTTCTGTCTGTTTCAATAGCGATATGCAAATTTAATAGTAAGGTAAGTCTCAATAAAATTTAAAAATCTATTAAATTATTTTATATTGTACAATTGCTAACAAAATTTGACAATTTTTTGCAGGTTTCTATGGATTTTTTTTTTTAAAACAGATTTGTTCTTCTTATTTTATATTACTTATGGATTATATTTAAAATTTTTATCACATTTTCTTTGTAGGTTTCTATGGGATTACCTATGAGATTTTTATCACATTTTTTTAATACGTCACTGTCTCCTGTATATTTTTGTTACATTTGTTTTTTTAATAGTTAACTTTTATTAAAAACATACTAATGATGTTGATTTTTTTTACTTTAGTTAACTTTCATTTGTTTTATTCTTTTATACATTTTGTGACTTTTTTAGTTTTTTTCAGTTTTATATTGAATTTAGTTCACATAGTTTATGCGTACATAATTTAAGTTTTAAAACATAATTTTTTCTTCTAAAAAATTAAGCTACAAAGAGCCTAATTAAACCGATCCAAAAATAAACCGAACCGAATATAAACTGAACTGTACATAAACCACACCGAACCAGACTAAATATGGTTTACTGAAGTTGAAAAAAAAATATTAAAATCGAACTAAACAAACCAACCGAATCGAAAAAGTAACGAATTGTCCACCCCTACTTAATTAATCCTGGAGATTTGTACAAATCATGTCTCAGCATTAAAACTCTCACTTGTTTCACTTTCTCTCAGATTTGAACTCAATCGATATTATACTATATTTTTATACCCGCACAGGGTGCGGATTCAGACACATTTTTTCTTAAAATAATTCTTTCGTTGAGTTAATTCTTGTTGGCATTGAAAAGTCGCCATTTTTATTCACCGAAGCCCTTCTCTCCAGCTTCGCCTTTCTTCCTCCAACAACATCCTTGTAGGCCTCCTACATCTATTTGATATATAAACTGTTACATAACCAAAAAAATCAAAATAAGACAGCTCAAACGTTGTTAAACATTAATATGTTTTTTAAAAACAGGATGAACGATACTCACCTTGGAGAAGTCGGACATGAATTCTTCTTTTTGTTTCTCCTCCATGTCCAGTTCACGTCTCATGACTCGCATAAACTGTATATAAAAAAGAAAAAACTATGGTAAAAAAAAGTATTAGTTGGTTTCCAAACATCAGATTCATTGGATCACCTGATCAAAATACGGTCATATGATATCACATCATCAGAGGCGGCGTCTTTAGCATATACAATGAATATTTGTGTTACAGAATTAGAGTTTGACAAAGGGTTTTGACACACCGGAACACATATGCTTGAATGTTTGATGTACTCTGAAAATCAAGAGATGGAGCTTTAAAGATCCTACCACAGTCGCTGATGAGCCTGGTTTAAGCCACGTGAAGAAAGCTTGTTTTTCCTGTAAAAACTGAGGGAGAGAGAATGATTTAAGCATTTACTGTGATAAAACTCCCATCTTTGAGGTCTTTGGCAGCTTTAGTAAGTTCATGAAATTATTAAAGCCAGTGGTTGCACTCCTCTGCCAAGAGCTTCTGCCTCGTTAACACAACCTCACTTCTATAAACTCAACTGCTCTACCCGGATTAGTGATTACCAGCGGCAGTGCAGGTGGGTTGGAACCACGTGTGGCATTCCCCCTGAAACAGAGGGCTGAGTGAACCCTGGGCCATGCTTGGATCAGCTTTCTTAAAACCCTGCATCAATACCACAAAACGGTTCAGAGTTATGCATATTGGGAATATCCTAAAATCATTTGTACTTACTCTTGTTGGAGTCGTTCGACAGTCGTATAATATTAGGTGGTTATAATATTTTGCTAGAAAATGCTTATAATCTATGAATTAATAATTCATTACTATATTATATTATCCTACAGGATCAAACACCTAAATAAATTGGATCAAATAATTGGTGGTTTTAATTTAGATTAAAATCACACTATTGGGCTTATGAATAATCATATATATGATATATGGAATCTTATAATGTGCATATTTATATAAATACTAGGTGATTTTCCCGTGCTCATGCACGGATATAAAAATTTATAAAGTAAATACATTATAATATTTTATTTACATTATGATAGTTTATTAATATTTTTAAATTTTTTAAATTATTCTGTTATTTATATTGTAATCAATATGCATGGTTTGTTTTAAAAAACTTTGTGTTATTTTAATTAGATTATAATTTTGGATATATAATATATCGACTGTTTGGTTATTATTTGGATATATGATATCACTCAAATTACCCTAAAAAGTGAATTACTCTCTCAAATAAGAGGTTCAGATGCAGTATTTAGGGATCGAATCCACAAGGACTCTAGGATTACTTCAAGGTTTAACTAAATAGAGTTAAAAATAGACTTAAGGTTTAATATGTTTTAAAGCAGTAAATATTAAGGTGAACAAGGGAATTGTTCAGTAAATGAAGTGAAGGTTGTTTCTAGATGAGGAAGATAACTAGATTCAGGTATTTCTCAGGTATGAATTTATATAGTTTGAAAGTGACAATAGGGTTTTAGTCCATGAACTCAATCAATTGGTACGACCAGTAGGGTCTCCTTTACTAGATCCCGTATCTCAACTGTCGTTTGTTGATCTCGGAAAAGAGTCGATCAATACGACTATGTCTTAATCGATCGATACACCTTTCATACAATCGATCGCTACAACGATGGTTGTGTCGATCGATGGTAATTCTAGCAAGCATTATCGATTTGGTTGAACACGTTCTCTAATGAACTAGACCACCTTTCGCATGAGTCTAGTCAGTTAGATCACTATAGTTTATTTCAGGGTACTGAGAGTATACAGTTGGTTATCTCTTCAATCCTAAGATCTAGATTTAAGGGTGATCAATCCTAAATCTAGTATTAAGAACAACCAAGTGAAAGAACTATTTTAACAACCCTAGTAGACATCACAATCTCATCACATGATTCACCCTTATGAGAAACCTAAATCTAACAATTAGGTTTACTCAGACATATTCATGAGAGACAAGATCATGATGGTTTGAATAAAACTTAATATGAAATACGGAACACAAAGAGTAGTGAGTAAGATAAAAAGGGAGTTCAAGATCTTCTCTGTTTTGCAGTCTCAGATCTATCTCTCCAACTCTAACTCTTCTCCTAAGGTAGCCAAATTGCTTCTCTTCTCCAATAGGTCTCTAGGCAAGTCTGCCTCTAAAATGATACAAAACCCTAGTATATAAAGCCTAACAGTCGGCCATGGACTAAATGTGTAAATAGCACACTTTGTGATACACGAAAATCTTCTAAGTCGTAGTCTATCGAATGGTTAAATATCGATCGACACTCTTCCATCACTGTCGATCGATAGTAAGTGACTCTAATCGCCAACCTCACATGATTCCTATCGGTCGATTTTTCATTCGTGAAAATACTCCAAAAATGCCTTAAAAATATTGCTTTCTTCAATTAAGTACATGTGCCTGAAAATACTCTAAAATACTATGAAAACGAAGTAAATATGATTGAAAACTCTTATATACCATGGTTAAAAACGGGTGAAATTCATGGTATATCAACTCCCCCAGACTTACTCCTTTGCTTGTCCTCAAGCAAAGCAATCAGTAGTCTCTCCGAAGGAGGTTTAAAAACAACATGACTCTTATTTTTGAAAACTTAAAAATTCTCACTTCCTTGCCATGAGAATCTAAACGGTCTCAACCACAAATGCACATTTATACCTTATCCTAGTCTAGCAACCAAATTCATCTATCCAACAACTTAGCAGATCTTGTCTAAAATTCTCCTCTACTAGCCTTATTTCTTAGCATAAAATAAAAGTGCGTGCTTTACCTTGGGGATATCGATCAAAGGACACATGGATTTAACTTAAACAAGTTTCCTGAGCAGGTAGTCTTCTCTGATCCCTTTCTCCCCTCATCTCTCTTCTCTGAATCTCTTATTAGTTTCAATTTCAACAGGTTTCGATGCCACAAAGGTCATCTAGTCTATCTCATTGACATTTGCATTGTAACTCATACTTTTTGACAAAGTGTAGCGAATAATGGGGTCTTTGGTAATTTACCTATCCCTCGTTTCCACAATGTGTGATCATCCTTGAGATTTAGAATAATGGGGTCGCAGGTAATTTACCTATCCCTCTGCCTCTCAAGAAATTATTTCAATCTTTTATAACATAAACTTAGATCTCGAGATGCCGAAGAGAGAGAAGGAAGGGAACCAGAATTGCACAGACCTGTACCTTTTCAGTCATGTAGGAGAGTTCCGATCCGATGTATACCAAGCCCCAAGACAAGCTAAAATAGTCAGTATTAGGTTGGAGGCTAGCTTCGGTTCCTTTAAACAATCAGGGCAAGTGTGGCTAACTGACAGGTTGATCCACTTTGGTATCTCTAGTGCAATCTGTGGTAAATAAGTCTAGAGTAACGCCAAAGAACGGTTTAGAAAATCATAAATATATTTTATTATTATTTTTTTTCTTTTTGACTCGAAAAACGATTTTAACTTTTGGAAAATAGAATTGAAAATAGGTTGGTTTATATGATAAAAATAGATGATGATTGATAAATGTTAGTGACATTTCCCCCAGACTTAAATTACACCGTCTCGGTGTAATAATAAGAGGGAAGAACAAAGATATGAAAAGTTAGAAATGGAGATAATGAAGCAAAGTGTCGTACCTTTCTATCTTTTCTGGCGATCGACGTACCATAGATGGTATCAATCGACAGTATAAGACAGAATGTGTGATAATGTGTTAGCACGGGACTCACTCACTCATCTAGCTTGACTCTCAAGTTAGCTCTGTTGTCAGTCCGAACACAGAGAAAATTAAACAAACGAAATAGTTCAAAAGCATAAAACATAAATCCTGCAAATCCGAAACATAAACATAAAAATAAAAAGTCTGAAAGATAAAGAGAGAAGGTAAGAAGGCTAGTCGGTGGCCTCCTCGTCCTCCTCCTGCTGGTACTGGTGAGATGGTCCTGGGTCTGATGCTCTGACACTCCTCCTGCTCGCACATGGTGGTCGCGTGACTCGAGCCCAGATGGCTTGTAGGGCACTCATGACCGTCCTCTGAAAGTCTGCCTCAGGCATCGGGATGTCTGGTATGTCCGGGAAGTCAGGAAGGGGAGCTTCGGGAGCTGCCTGCGATCCTCCAACACCACGCTCCATTGGTTCCAGGCGAGACTCGGTGGTGAGCTCCTGTAAGAACTCATCGTCAGGCCTGAACTGGATCCTCTCGACCTGTTGGTCGAAATCAGTGAGTGATCTATGCGGGAGCTGAAGCAGACGGAAGCGGCGGTCCATCCTGAAGAACCAGATAAGGCTCTCCTTGAGCCAGACGCAGTGCATCAGGTGCTGCTCGTCCATGAAGAGATGGCGGCGGTCTGCGGTACTCCTGTCCAGACGGACACCACAGAACTCAAAGATCGGTGTGAGAAGACTACCCACACTCTCCTTCTTCCTGCCCGAACCCGTGAAGGGTTTCTTCTTCAGTGAGATCAGATGCTCGGCAAAGAGAGCTCCAAGGTTGGGGACCACTAGTCCCGCAGTGTCGAGGTGAGAGAGATCGACCAGTCCGTTCACTGCTGGGAAGAGCAGTGAGAGATCATGTAGGCGCACCTTGTTGGGCTCCATCTTGCACAACAGAGTGTTGGCAATAGCCCGTAGGAAGTACCGTAGGGTCGGGTGACGGACGTCAGACTGAGTCGCTGAGCCGCTCCAACTGCCAGTGCCTATGATCTTCCAGAAGCCGCTCGCACCAGGGAGAGGTGAGAACCTGCAAGATGGGGGATGGTGATCGAGTATCTCTTCCCTCGAGCAAAGAAAGAGAGAACGCCGTCGCCTGCTACTTTAGGACCGTCATGGCGGTAAGTGAGGCGGACAGAGGCCATGAACTGGCGGACCAACGGAACGTGGAGGTCGTAGGCGTGTGTGGCTATGGTGCCCAACCCGAGCTGAGCAATCATCGCGTACAGATCATCCTGGATCCGCATCTTGTGTGTGACCTCCGGGTCAATGAAACGTGTAGGCTCGATGTCGACATCGATCCAGGCATTGTAGTGCAGGCTGTCGAAGTCGTCCCACTGCTCTGTGAGTGGTCTATCGGTACACTCTCTGCTGGAGACGACTGCCCTCGGGTCTGAGAAGTCGCGACCCTCCCTGTAAGTGATGGGGTCTTGTCCTGATGTGGCCATGGAGGCCTTTCGTCGTCTCTCGGACCGCGGGGTTGCTGGCGGTTTGATGGGCCAGCGGGATCAGTCCTCCTCTTCGTCCTCCTCTCTCTCGCAGTGTCCGAATCTGTACTCATCTGAAAAGAAAAGTGAAACAAGGAAATTAGCATTGATTCGGGAAAGAGAGTAATATCGACCGATGCACACTCGTGTGTGTCGATCGATAGATCAAATCGGTGTTCATCCTAGAATCGGAAATCGATCGACATGACAAAGTCTGTGTCGATCGATGGCGACTCGCGAAACCTGCAATTTTAACAGTCCATGCGAAAACGAATTGAAAGAGAGGATTGGAACATAACAAACTATCCTAGCAACTAGATAATCGATTCAAACATCTAAAACGCCCTAAAATTTGCACCAAATCGACCAGATTTTCCCCAATTCAAAACCCACACCCTAGGGTTCCAATCCAAAGAGAAATTCGGATTAATACCTTAGATAATGAGAGAAATGCGAATGAAAACAGATGGAGGGCTTGAAATTGAGTGGTTTTGGGCAAATATTGAATGGAAATCGTCAAGAATCGAGAGAGAAAAGGGAGTTTTTAGAATTCGGCTAGGGTTTGCGAAATAAGGAAAGAGGAGGCGGATGTCGAGTTAAATGAGAAGTTGCCTCGACATACCCGTGTCGATCGATACAACATTCGTGCCATCGATCGATTTAATGCATGTGTGAAAATGAATGCGATAGAGATAATCTAAATGTGACTAGCTAGTAATAAAAATTTCTAACTAGATGAAATAAATGAAAATGAAATGAAGATTGAAAGTAAAAGTTAAAAATATTAAATGAAAAATATAAAAGTCAAAAGAAAAATGGGTTGCCTCCCATTCAGCGCTTCGTTTAAAGTCTTTAGCTCGACTTAGGGTAACTGTTTTTAGTTATCACCGGGTAGTAGCAGCGAAAGGGGCTTTATATCTGGTGGTTTTGCCCAGTAATGCTTTACTCGCTGCCCGTTTACTGTAAACTCGTCGCCTTCTTCACTAACGATCGTTAGTGCTCCGGAAGGTTTTACTTCCTTAATTGTAAAAGGTCCTGACCAACGAGATTTTAGTTTTCCAGGGAAGAGGTTTAATCTGGAGTTATATAAGAGAACTTGATCATCCAGTTCAAAGCGTCTAGATAGGATCTTCTTATCGTGATAAGCTTTTGTTCGTTCCTTATATAACTTCGAATTTTCATATGCCAAATGTCGAATTTCATCGAGCTCGTTGAGCTGGATTAGTCGTCTCCGGCAGCTGGCTTAATATCAAAATTTAACAATTTGGTTGCCCAGGCTGCTTTGTGCTCCAGTTCAACTGGTAAATGGCATGATTTTCCGTACAGCAAGTGAAAGGGTGTCGTGCCCAGTGGTGTTTTATAGGCGGTCCGATATGCCCATAAGGCATTGTCCAATTTGCGAGACCAATCTTTCCTATCTATTCGGACAGTTTTTTCCAAGATTTCCTTGATTTGTCGGTTCGACACTTCCACTTGTCCACTTGTTTGTGGGTGATAGGGTATAGCTACTCGATGGTGGACACCATGTTTCTCAAGCAATCTGTCGAAAACTTTGTTTATGAAATGTGATCCACCGTCACTAATGACTATTCTTGGAACTCCAAATCTTGGGAAAATGATGCTCTTGAAAAGTTTGATAACTACGGACGCATCATTTGTAGGAGAAGCTACTGCCTCAACCCATTTTGAGACGTAGTCTACAGCGATTAGGATATATTTGTTGCCATAAGAAGATGGGAAAGGACCCATAAAATCTATTCCCCAACAGTCGAAGACCTCGACTTCCAAGATAAATTTTTGTTCCATCTCATGTCTCTTGCTTATTTTTCCTCTCCGCTGACATCTGTCACATCGTGCTATATGAGCATGAACATCGCGAAATGTTGTTGGCCACCAAAATCCTGCTTGGAGGATTTTGGAAACTGTTTTAAAAGTGGCGAAGTGTCCTGCGTAATCAGAGCTATGGCATTGGTAGATAATGTTTGGAATTTCAATTTCAGAGACGCATCTTCTATATATGCCGTCAGAACAGTGTTTGTAGAGATAAGGCTCATCCCAGTGGTATCTCTGAACTTCACGAAAAAATTTCTTTCGTTCATAACCTTTTAAGTTTTCTGGTTCAAAATCAGCGGCTAAATAGTTGACTATATCAGCATACCAAGGTCGATCTGTGATTTTCCGTCCAATCGCGTTTGCTTCGTGTGGAGAGACATCCGATATATTATGATTCAAAGCATTACGAGCGACCTTAACTGGTATGTCAATAAGTTATGTTGATGTTCTGTCGCTGATGGATATGATTGATCTCTCATCAGTAATGTCGGTTGTCGATTCGCCATTTGATTCGTCCAGCAATCCGTCAGATAGGAGCGATATGTGACCGATGAATGACGTGTCCAACAGAGCTATATTTTCTGTAGGAAAGAAATCATCGGACTTTATCCTCAACTCGAATCCTGGAAAGGTGATCAGCGACACCGTTGTCTACTCCTCTTTTATCCTTGATCTCTATATCGAACTCTTGGAGTAACAAGATCCATCTTATTAGTCTCGGTTTAGCATCTTTTTCTGCATTAAATATTTGATGGCAGCATGATCAGTGTGGACTATAACATGTGCTCCAACTAAGTATTGGCGGAATTTTTCGAAGGCATAAACCACTGCTAGCAACTCTTTTTCCGTGGTAGAGTAATTTCGTTGCGCTTCGTCGAGTGTGCGACTCGCATAGTATATAGCGTGTAGCTTCTTATCTTTTCGTTGTCTTAAAACTGCTCCAACTGCGAAATCACTCGCATCGCACATAATCTCGAAAGGGAGATTCCAATCGGGTGGTTGTACGACTGGGGCAGTTATAAGAGACTTCTTCAGCGCTTCGAAGGCTTCCTTACATTCTGGCGTAAAATCGAATTTAATTTCTTTGCACAAAAGATTGTTCAGGGGTCTAGCAATTTTACTGAAATCTTGTATGAATCGTCTGTAAAATCCAGCATGTCCAAGGAAGCTTCGTATATCTCTAACGTTTGTGGGTGCTGGTAGACCAGTCATTACTTCAATTTTGGCTATATCTACTTCTATTCCTGCTGCGGAGACTTTGTGTCCCAGGACTATACCATCGTTCACCATGAAATGGCATTTTTCCCAATTTAGGACGAGATTCGTTTCTTCACATCTTTCCAATACCTTGCACAGGTTGTCTAAGCAATCCTTAAAACTTGATCCGTAAACTGAAAAATCATCCATGAAAACTTCCATGAAATCTTCGATCATATCCGTGAATATTGACATCATGCATCGTTGGAAAGTGGCTGGTGCATTACATAGTCCAAATGGCATTCTGCGGTATGCAAATGTTCCCTAAGGGCAAGTAAAAGTTGTCTTTTCTTGATCTCCAGGATGTACCGCTATTTGGAAAAATCCTGAATATCCGTCAAGAAAACAATAATATTTATGGTTAGCCAGTCTTTCGAGCATTTGATCGATGAAAGGTAAATAAAAATGGTCTTTTCTTGTAGCAGCATTCAGTTTCCTGTAATCAATACACATTCGATGTCCAGTGACAGTGCGTGTGGGGATGAGTTCATCTTTATCGTTTTTAACCACCGTGATCCCTCCTTTCTTTGGCACAACATGCACAGGGCTCACCCATTTACTATCTGAGATAGGATATATAACTCCTGCATCCAGAAGTTTAATTATCTCCTTTTTCACTACCTCTTTTAGATTTGGGTTGAGTCTTCTTTGCTGTTCTATAGACGTTTTTGCATCTTCTTCGAGGTGGATGCGGTGCATGCAAAGATCAGGGGCTATTCCGGGAATATCATCAAGAGAATACCCGATCGCTCTCCGATATTTGCGCAGCTTGTTTAAAAGCAGTGCAAGCTCTCCGTTCGTGAGATTAGCGTTAACAATGACAGGGTATGATTTATCGCAAAGGAATGCATACTTCAGGCCAGCTGGAAGTGGTTTCAGTTCCACTTTGGGTGCTTTTTCTTTAGTCCACTTGGCCGATGAAGAAAATGAACGATCAATAGTTTCCCTAAGGAATTTATCCGTAATGATTTCAGAATCATCATCTTCTTCAAAGTGCAAGCTCTCCATTCGTGAGATTAGCGTTAACAATGACAGGGTATGATTTATCGCAAAGGAATGCATACTTCAGGCCAGCTGGAAGTGGTTTCAGTTCCACTTTGGGTGCTTTTTCTTTAGTCCACTTGGCCGATGAAGAAAATGAACGATCAATAGTTTCCCTAAGGAATTTATCCGTAATGATTTCAGAATCATCATCTTCTTCAATTGTGTCTCCGATACTTGCGTCCATAAGATTCGAATAATCTTCTGTTCTGCTATCTACATTCAGAATTTCTTGTTCATCATGAGTGAATGTATCTTATGACGAATTTGTGGCACATATATCCGTAAGGTATTCTTTTTCCAGCTCAGAATCTTCTTCTGTGTAAAAGGCATGATCGTCTATCAGAGGACGTTTTAATAGTTTTTCCATGTCGAAGTTCATTGATATATCTCCGACATTTAAATCAATTTTTCCTCCTCGACAATCTATTATTGCTCCTGTTGTAGCTAAAAAAGGCCTTCCCAATATAAGGGGGTCTTTCGGCACTTGTTTATACTTTAGTACGACAAAATCTGCTGGTATAAAGCAACCATCAATTCTAACTGGCACATCCACTAGGATTCCCTCAGGTACCCTAATAGAGCGATCAGCTAGAACTAATGTGATAGGAGTTGGAACAAATACATCATAACCCAGTGAAACTGCTACAGAGTGTGGCATGAGGTTTACACTAGAGCCAAGGTCACAGAGAGGACGAGGGAAACGTGCGTTCTGTATCTTACAATCTAGGACGAAACTACCAGGATCAGACCTTTTAATTGAAGTCCCTCCTTGTATTATCGCACTTACTTCCTCTGATACTAGCATGACGCTTTGTTCTCCACTTGAGGATATCATATCTTTCATGTACTTTTTCACCAAAGGGGCTATCTTAAGAGCGTCACTGAGGGACGTCTCGAAATAGATTTTATCGAAAGCCTTTTTGCAGATTGCATGCTCTAATGCTTTCTTAGTTTGCGGTTTGTTTGGAGGAAAAGGGGGAGGAGCTCTATAGACTCTTTCAATCCCAGTAGATTGTGTATTGCTACTGCTGGTGCCAGACGGTCGATCATTTTCCTTCCCAGAGGATCGATCGATATGCAGTTCGTCTAGATGGTCGATTTCGTCTTCGGCATCGGGATTCTCCTTATCCAGATCCATAGTTTTCCCCTTATTCTTTTCACTTGAAGAATTTTTCCTATGTTCTGATGTTTCTGAGTCGGAGTTGTTATCAAGCAGTTTTATGGGGTTGGAATTGCTTTTTCCCGCGTTATCGATGAGTTTTTTATTTCTGACGTCTTCTCTGGAATTCGTTTCAAGGTGTTTTCCACTTCGTAGCATCACAGCATATGCCTGGCGTTTTGCTCCAGGATTAGCATCGGTCCTTCCAGGAAGACGACCCGTCTCTCTTTTTAGAGTTGTTGCAAGGTTAGCAATTTTGTCTTCCATTCCCCGTAGATGTTCAATTAGAGAATCCATTTTCTGATTTAGCTCTCCGTAAACACTGTTTATTTTCCCGTTGAATTCGAATTTCATTTTACGGTTTCCTGTAAGAGCTTGCTTAAGATTGTATTTTTCTCTTCCAGTACGAGACTGTATACAGATTTCATAGTCTCGTGTAAAGCTGTCGACGTTAAATACAGAATGAGGATCAGTATCATCTAATCCTTCTATAAAATCGAACTCGTCACCTGATATAGGAAGAGTTTTAGGGAAGTACGGGTACAGATTAGGTGGATTTTGATCTGTCAGAAGAGAATGAAGTGAATTTATGGAATTTTTTATTTCAGCTAACTCAGTATTTTCTATTGAGACTATGTTTTTTTCTTTCTCCTTTTCTTCATCCATCTCTTCATAGGACCTTCCTCTCGCCATGTTTTCGATTAGACGTCTTGCTTCCATAGGATTTCTAGTAACGAAATTCCCTTCGCTTGCTGTATCAAGCGTTGTCTTATAGCTCAGAATAACACCTTTGTAAAAGATCTTAAGAAATTGTGGTTCTGGATAACCATGGTGGGGACATTCGAGTTCGTAACTCTTGAATCTTCCCCATGCATTTTTGAATGATTCCTGAGGATCTTGACGGAAAGTAGAGATTCGCCTCCTTACTTCCCAATAACGAGTATCGTCGAAGAATTGTTTAAGGAAAGCATTTCTAATCTCTTTCCAGCTAGTCAGGGATCCTCTTGGTAGACAGTTTAGCCACCTCAAGGCTCCCCCTTCTAATAAAAATGGGAAAAGTCTGCAACGAATATACTCATATGGAATCAATTCCTCTAGACCCTCGATATGGTCTTGTGGATGTTCTAGAGAAGATCCTTTAAAAGGGTTTCGACGCATCATATTATAATAGTCAGCATTAAACTTGGTTTTCGAGATGACGTCGTCATGTATTCTGATAGCGGACCTATTGGAATAGGTCCTATTAGGGTTTAAGTAGTCTTGCAAGGGCAATTTAATTTCTTTACCTATGTCTAAAGTAGAGTTTGACTTAACAGGGATTTCAGTCCCCTGTTTTTCAGTAGTTTGACTAGAAATGTTGCTTGATTGACCTATTGGTTCAGTTTGGACTACCTTCTTATTATTAGCATCGGGAAGAGGGTACTTACCTGCTTCCGGCTGGGTGGTGTCGATCGATAATGTTCCTGATGAAACGATCGATTCTTCAGTATCTGCGTCGCTCGATCGACAACGTTCTGTGTCGACCGATGCTTGGCCGATATCTCTATTCTCCATCCTTTTTGTTGTAAAACAAAAGGATAGAAAAATTAGCTAAAGTAACAAAGTCTATGCTAAATCCTAAATTAAATCTAAAAGTAATAAGAAAGAGTCCCCGGCAACGGCGCCAAATTTGATATCACTCAAATTACCATAAAAAGTGAATTACTCTCTCAAATAAGAGGTTCAGATGCAGTATTTAGGGATCGAATCCACAAGGACTCTAGGATTACTTCAAGGTTTAACTAAATAGAGTTAAGAATATACTTAAGGTTTAATATGTTTTAAAGCAGTAAATATTAAGGTGAACAAGGGAATTGTTCAGTAAATGAAGTGAAGGTTGTTTCTAGATGAGGAAGATAGCTAGATTCAGGTATTTCTCAGGTATGAATTTATGTAGTTTGAAAGTGACAATAGGGTTTTAGTCCATGAACTCAATCAATTGGTACGACCAGTAGGGTCTCCTTTACTAGATCCCGGATCTCAACTGTCGTTTGTTGATCTCGGAAAAGAGTCGATCGATACGACTTTGTCTTAATCGATTGATACACCTTTCATACAATCGATCGCTACAACGATGGTTGTGTCGATCGATGGTAATTCTAGCAAGCATTATCGATTTGGTTGAACACGTTCTCTAATGAACTAGACCACCTTTCGCATGAGTCTAGTCAGTTAGATCACTATAGTTTATTTCAGGGTACTGAGAGTATACAGTTGTTTATCTCTTCAATCCTAAGATCTAGATTTAAGGGTGATCAATCCTAAATCTAGTATTAAGAACAACCAAGTGAAAGAACTATTTTAACAACCCTAGTAGACATCACAATCTCATCACATGATTCACCCTTATGAGAAACCTAAATCTAACAATTAGGTTTACTCAGACATATTCACGAGAGACAAGATCATGATGGTTTGAATAAAACTTAATATGAAATAAGGAACACAAAGAGTAGTGAGTAAGATAAAAAGGGAGTTCAAGATCTTCTCTGTTTTGCAGTCTCAGATCTATCTCTCCAACTCTTACTCTTCTCCTAAGGTAGCCAAATTGCTTCTCTTCTCCAATAGGTCTCTAGGCAAGTCTGCGTCTTAAATGATACAAAACCCTAGTATATAAAGCCTAACAGGCGGCCAGGGACTAAATGTGTAAATAGCACACTTTGTGATACACGAAAATCTTCTAAGTCGTAGTCCATCGAATGGTTAAATATCGATCAACACTCTTCCATCACTGTCGATCGATAGTAAGTGACTTTAATCGCCCGACCTCACATGATTCCTATCGGTCGATTCTTCATTCGTGAAAATACTCCAAAAATGCCTTAAAAGTATTGCTTTCTTCAATTAAGTACCTGTGCCTGAAAATACTCTAAAATACTTTGAAAACGAAGTAAATATGATTGAAAACTCTTATATACCATGGTTAAAAACGGGTGAAATTCATGGTATATCAATATATTAGATAACATTTACTTTTTACGATTCAACTAAGATATTTTGTTATACCGATTAAAATTTTGATTAATTTTTTTTATTTTTATATAGTTTGATTCTTACCTTAAATTTGTATATATATATATATATATATTTAGTAGGATTATGTATAATTTAATATATGTTGTTTTGAAAATCAAATAGTAAAAGTAAACTAAAGTGTTGATCGGTTCAAAATTACATCTTAATTGTAATAGTTGGTTAATATATTTGTAGTATTATTTAATAATTTCATATTTATTTAGTAAAATGTTGAGAATAAATGAGAAAATATTATTTTTATTTAATGTTTGATTTTGTATAAAATAATTTGGATTGGTCTAGTTACTCATTTGTGGGTATATTGTGTTACATATATCCGTTAAATTCAAGTATAACTATTTCTAATCTTATTCAACCAAATCATATTCATTGTATTCATTGTATTAGTTTGGTTTTCATCTTAGATGTGTATATATATATCTATGAATTGGCTATTTGTAAATAGCCTATGACTGTTAATTTTATAGTACTTGGTAACTTGGAATATGATAATTATCAAAAATAAAATTATAAAAATAAAATGATGATAGGTACGATATTGCATCAAAATATAATGATACATTCAAAAAGGGAATATTAATTCTTTATTTTAATATCAAAATTATTTTTCTAAAATTTCCTATTTATGAAATCAAATTATATATAAAAAGTGTTTTCGGTTTAAGTTTATAAATATTTTCTTTATCATACATGTTATTTGAAAAATATAAAAGGGAACATAAAATATTAAATTAAATTTTATTCATTAAAGATATCTTAGTTTATGCTATTTAAATTATTTTGTAATAATATGAGAAATATATTGATTTAAATAAAATGCTTAATACTTTTAAAAATATATTATATTGTTAAGATTATTTTTAAAAAGGGAAGATTATTATTCTTTTTACTTTAAAATCAAGATTATTTTGTGAAATTTCCTTATTATGAATTATACTATATATAAAAGATATTTTCGTTTTTAAATTTATAAATTTTCATTATATATAAGTTATTTGAAGAAAAAAGAAAAAGGAAACCTAAATAGAAAAGGAAAATAAAAATAAAATAAATACTTAATAATGATAATTAGATATATTTGATTCATTAAGGGTATCATCGTAATCAACTACCGTGAAAACTAATATGAGCACGACACGTAAGAAACTGACTTCTCAAATAATATTATAGAGATGTAATGGGTTACGATGGGAGCAAATTAATAATTGGACTAGCCCAATTATATGATCATGATGTAGGTCAGCGTCTCCCATATATATCTCCCATATATATGCATGTTATAAGATGAAGTTAATTAATTAACTTTCCAGCCGCCTTCAATTCATAAACCCTAGCACCAACGAATAGTTCATTGGACTTTTGAGATTTGATGTCAACGGCACTAGCATCCCGATCTGATCCAGTTTGTGTGCGTGTGGATATCGGTAGAGGCACGACAATTGGAATGCTAGAAATCTCGACTTGGTTTGTTTATCTCTCCGTTGCAAAACATCCAAGTATATTCGAGACTATAAAATATAGATTTATTTCAGTATTGACATGAGATTCTAGGCATATGAATTTATAGGTTAGTTTATAAATTGTTATAAGCCAGTATGAGATTCCAACAATGCCATGATCTTTTCATCTAGACCTAGTCATGTGAGTATATAATATGACTTTAAAATAGATGATAAGGAGGGCAGGACTGTGCTTTCAAGCTAATTGGTTTCTTAAAGAATCTGAGTACAAAAATCACCTTGAATTTAAAGATGTGCTGAAACTCCATGGGAGTTCCTTTTGCAAACAGTGCACAATAAGCGTCTACCACTGCATCGATTGGGGAAAGTATGACCTTAAGAAGTGCTTAAAATCTTCTTATTTCACGGGTCACAAATTTAGAGTAGCTGGCAGCAGTTGGTCTGCAATGATATCACAAACTTCATATTTAAAAGGCTAAATTGGTATATACAATATCATACTGAAACAAAAATACTTTATGATACCAAATGTATCATGCTCAGATAACGTCAATAACAATTTTTCAAAACGCAGAGATCCCAGCAAAGGCACATATCCATAAATTGGTAATGATGAGATAGCTAACCTATCTGGCAAGGGAAGGGATTTCTAGAAGAATTGTCTTCATGGCTTGTGTATCTAGTAACATTTGTGAAACCAAAAAAAAAAACAGATACTCATCTTCTAGTACTAAACATATGGAAAAGAATAAACAGATGAAATAGAAGGCTCCAATACATAACCTGCGAGAACGATCTCATGCCGATTTACATCAAAACAGCTTGGTGTGTAGACAGAACTTTGGCTGAAACAGTGTCTTAATTTGAGTAGACGGTTCGCAATAACGTACCATTATCGCCTCCAATCAAAGAGACGATAAAAGAACACATTCGAGTTAGCCATCAAGAGAGATGACGATCAAAATACGATTACATGAAATATGGATAGCAAAGAGTTTAAGAGATCGCGAAAATCAGAAGTGAGATACAAACCTATTTATATCTGGAATTGACGTATGAGCAACGCATCTGGAGAGGTCGTAGTGAACTCACGAATTAAAGAAGATAAGAGTAAATACGCATAAATACGCAGGAATAGCAACGCATTCCGTTACAGAAACCGAATCACCATCATTGTTTCATTTAATCGCCACGTGGCCGACGCTCAGAGCACGAATTGTTGCGCTGGACGCTGACGTGGCATGGCTCAGGAAGGAAGAAACTGTATTATATATAAATAGATAGATAGCCTTCTTAGTGGTGAGAATCACAACTTTTTATAAACTTTTATTTGAAATTATAATTACAAAATTTGCTATGATCGGAGTCATACAGTTCAAAAAACGATTACAAATTGAATAGATCATAAGATGATCCTGAAACAATCGCTGCATTCACATTGAATGACTTTATAAAAAGGTGGAAAGTGCTTCTACCTGTGTCTTACTTGTAGAGATAGCAAACAGATTATCTCGTTCAGGACCGCAGCGTGATTGTTTCGAAGTGGGTAACAGCGGGTCAGGCCCACGTGGGTTGCAGTCTCTGGAACGGCTGCCTAATCCCGTCCTGCTATATGTACAAACCTTTGCGGGTCGGCCTGCAGGAAAAATGATAATACACGCAACATGACGCTTCAGGCCACTCCAGGACGCTTTAGGCTTCTCTAGGATATGATTCATGTCGTCGATTGAACTGGACGTGACTCACCTGTCATTGATTTGCTTATTTGTTACTCAAAACAATGGTTGTAGTTTATTTTTCACACTCCAAATATATTAACATACCAATTAAAAATAATTGCAGAAAATGTTTTTCATCAGCTTATAGTTCATAGTTCATAATTAATGTTTTAGTTTGATGAGTCCAAAAATTAAATAAAACCAACTACCAAATCAAAGCTGCCAATCCAAAAGTAAATAAAAAAGAATACCAAAGCTCAAATCGCCATCGTCGAAGCCCGAATCATCATCACCGGAGCTCGAATCGTAATCGCCGGAGATCGAATCTTCATTGCAAGACTCCTTCATTATCTTGGGTGGAGGGGGGGGGACGAAGTCGCACAAATCACCTTCTTCTCACACTCTCTCTCATTTTTTTTCAGGTAATTAAAAAAAGAAATGAAAAAGAAAAAAATGCGGGTCCTTGTAGTCCCACATGGCCCGCTTTGGCCCATCCCAAAAAATCCCAGTCCCGCAACAATCCATCCCGTGAGGTTTGCTAATTTTTGGGCTTAAAAAATATCGGTCCAATACCGTCCCGTGACAGTCTTTTATGGGCCAAGCCCGCGGTCCAAGTCCATGATTAATATCTTTACCTCCTTGGTTTCCTCTTCTGCGGGACGTTAATTGCATTTGCAACTCCTTAACTTTAGTTTTAGGTTTAAAAGGTCTTTGTAGAAGTAGTCTTTTCCGAAGGGTGTCAAAAGATCTATTGAATCTGTACCGTCGTCCATATCAAATTGATCATCTTCTTCTCCTTACAAAGATCCCAAAAAGGCAAACTTATCTGAACCCAAACCAAGCGCGTCTTTGCTGTTACTTTCCTTTAGAGCGATGATTGATGTCGCTTATGGTTGTAGAATCCATGTTTTGCAATGTTGGGGCAGTTTCCAAGGAGGGGGGGGGGGTGAGAGACTCTGTTTGTCGGTGATAAAAATAATTGTTGGAGACATGTACATGCTCTCAAGTACTCAAATAGTAGTTAAAGATAATAGTCCATTCATATCAGTCGGGGTGGCTTTGTCGAACACACTTGAAACATTTATTTCCTCATGTCAAGGGTTGGAATGGAAATCTCCTCACAAGTACAAGTGCTAATTTCTTTTGGTATTGTTATATTGTTGATACCAGAAGTATGATCATTCAATGAAAAAGATACAAAGACAATAGGGTATTGAAAAGTTGAAGTCTGAACCTCTGGAAAGTTGGTATGTTTGTTTACATCACATATTTTTTTTGTGGAACCATGCACCTGACGACTATGGTATGTGGTATGTTGGAAATGTGTTTCCTCATTTTTTGTGTTTCTAGGTGAATCATTGCGGACTTGAAATGCTTTGTGAACTATGTGGAACTTGGTCAAATGACGAGAAGTTCATATTTTCCATTAACCGTTTGTTCATTAGGAATGAGTCTTGTTACGAAGACTTTATTGTATGATTTCCGTTTTTTGGTTATATGATAATTGTTAGTGTAGTCATCACTCGGCGTTTATTAAAGGAATTGCGGATGGTCGTTTTCCCGTTGACTGATTAGATGGAGCCTTCGTTGCTCAAATATTTTCCTTTGGCGGAAAGGTTGTCTTTAGCCGTAAAACCAGGGCATTGTGGTCAAGGATTATACAACACCAATTTTTAGTTTAGCATTAAGGTCATACTTTTTTAGAATTATCCTTAAATCAGATGCAAAATTCTGGTTCAGGCTCTCAGGTAAGACATAATTGGCCGATGGCCAACGAGCTTTTGTTGAGACTGACAGGCTGAATATGTCGAGTTTTCATCGTTAAGATGGCCAGTGTGGTAGGAGAAAATTTTCCACTTCAGGTTTCAGTCATTCGATGAGTCTTTCATAGAATACTTCATTTAATCGTATGAAATTTTTTTCCGTATAATGTTGTTTAGGTTATGAAAGCCATAAAGAAAGGCTTTCGTATGAAAACTCTTTTCAGTTTTGTCAGAGGAAGACGAAGCCTAAGAGGCTTGATACTGAATCCATTGGGACTTAATCCCATGATGATGGCCTGCTCGGCTGTAACCGAGGGGAGTGGGTGGCGGAATCCAGCGAGCCGTCAGGTTAAAGGAAGAGATCTATTAGATCGTAGCGCGAGGAAATAAAGTTTAAGATTTGTCGTCGAAAGAAGAACCATACGGCTTCGTTTTTAGCTATACAAAATTGTCTAAAACACTTCTTTGTATAATCTGTTATGTTTCTTTTTTGAAAGTTCCTTCAGATAACTCGATCTGATTCCACGAAGGATGTTTCGTGTTAGTTTTTACAAGAAGGGCTTCTCATACAAGTAAATGAAGAGTGTTACTCGCAGATTACTTGTGATGTTTGCGAGTGATGATTGGGTTCGCCTCATTCGTGTTTTCGTATCGCAAAATAATTTTGCATGATACTGATATTTTTTTTCCTGTAGGCTGTTTCTTATAAAATATATTAGTTTACGAAAGTAGTACGACCGGTTTTATGAAGACTGTGAAGCGGAGTTTTGTCTAAAGACATCAAAGTAGCTATATTTTCTGCAGATTTTACGAGAAACATTTTCTCTTTGATTCTTATCTGTAGTGGAAGTTGCTTCATGTCACTCATGGAGTTTTACTGAAGATTATTTAGTTGAGACCATTGCAAGAAACGTTTTCGAAGGTTTTTGAGAGGAATTCTCATGACATATTTGTTTTTTGAGTGGAACGAGTTGGGCAACCAGCAGTAGATCTAGTCAATGAGCTAGGAGAAGGCTTTCCTCTTGTTGTAGTCTCTGATATTTGTGCCGTCAATTTTTCTTTGTTGCAAATATTTTTCATGCGTTTCCGTGACTTACTTGGTTCCATGGAAATTACGAGTAACGCTTTTGTGTTTGAAAAACCGTAGTGTTATTAGTCTGGTGTTGTGACAGGTTGTCTGAACTCATGATTGTGATAAGAGATGTTGTAGAGTTCCAGACTATATTTTCGATGGTTTGTGTATGTCGCTAGCGTTTAGACGAATCTTAGATTATCGTTTGCCTTTTGGACGATTTTGATGGGACATTGCATTGCCTAAGTGTTTTTCTGCCTAGATCTATAAGAGTTGGTTTGTCGAAAGCGTTTCCTTGATGCCGAGGCAAAAAGTTTTTGAAGTATGGAAGTATATGAGTATAGTATACATATCCACTCCCTCGTTTTTACAAGGGAGAAAGGCTGAACAGGCCATTTGATGGATTATGTACGTTCTTATTCCAAGGATTAAGATGATCGACAAACAAGTTCAATTTAAAGATGACGACGGGATTGTGATCTTTGGTGGTTTTCAGGTTGATGACTTGGAATGAGTCGGCTTTAAGAAAACTGCTAGGAACAAGCTGATTTTAAGACGATGTTCATGTCTCTAGCTCTTTTTTATGAAGCGAGTTACGTATGCTTGAATGTGTGACGATCGTTTCTCGGTTTAGCGAGAGATTAGATCGGTTTGCAAGATTTGCCTGATTATTTAAGGAACAATAGAAAAAGATAGGGAAAATCGTCTAAGATTTAGTTAGCTACACTACTCACCTAGATCCAAGTTCCCTAAATTTTACGGCTGTCACCGAGGCATTTCAACTTCTTAATACTTTCATAAGGAAAATCCAAGTCTGATTTCAAAATTTTCCAAGTCGGACATACCTTAGGCGTCTCGGATATTCGGATATGCCGCTTCTCCGTTTGCTTTCTCATATTCCTCTTCTTATCCTCGTGTCAGTCCACCCCCTATGGTAAGTAAGAATATTTATTCTACCTGGATTTCTCTACATTCCTGGCCGTGTTTAGGCTAAAGCATGTTTTGCGATTTGGTCCGTCGATCCATATTTTCCGATCTGGGTTTTAGTCTCTGTATCATTGGTTTTACAAAAAAATGAATGAGCATCTCATTGAAAACTTTTTTGGTGCTTAGAAATAGCCATTTTAGATTTAATGTCACGGAATTTCGCAAACCTCAGTTCTAATTTCCGCAGCATTTGGTATTCAACGTAACTCTGATGAGAACATCAAGACAAGGAAGAGATTCATGTAAGTTTATTTTCTTGTTTCTTCGTACCGCTGGTTTTACTAAAAGGATCAAGTGCACTTTGTATATCTTTGAAAATTCTATCAAATCTTTTTGAGTAGATGTTTTCGACTTAACATGGCAGAATTTCGTAAAACTGGATTACATATTTCGTATCAAAGAAACTTTAAGAAATCATTGAAAAAAATTGAGGAGAAGCAGATGAAGACTTGAGGAAAAGTGAATATGCCAATGAGGAAGAAGAAAAAAATGGAAAAATGTCATTCGGGTGAGGGGCTCAGCTCGTCAAGCTGTGAGCAAAGTGGTCCTGTCCTAGCCCTTATTATCTTTGGTTTCCGTTGATCATTTCGTACGACCTTGTTTGATTTTCCGAAGGTTGGCGAATTGTGTTGTGTTTTGAGTTATATCTAGGAGAATATTTTTGCAAATGTTTTTAAATTTACTCTACGAAACTGTTATTGTAAAATACTGTTGAGTTTTATTTTACGAAAGCTATTTCAGAAAATATGTTCGAGTTTAATTCTACAAATGCCGTTTCGTAAAATATTATCAAATTTAGTTTTACGAATGCTGTTTTGTAAAATATTGTCGAGTTTACTTTTACAAATAAAATTTCGCAAAATGTTGTCGAGATTTAATTTAAAAAGTCGTTTAATAAAATATTGTCGAGCTTAATTTTACGGAAGTTATTCTGTAATTCTTTTCGAGTTTGGCTGTACGAGAGCTGTTTTTTTTGGAAAACTCACATTTTATGGCTATTATGCAGATGTAGTTCCTGAGTTTCATATCAGAAACTCAAGCTGCGACGAGCCTTATTATAATGATCAAACTTAATCGGACTTTTTTCCGTTTCGGTAGGATTGATCCAAGGGAGTTATGAGTACTTTATCCAAAACAAGTTTAACAGACAACTGTCGAGAATTCCCAGAATATATTGTTACAGAGAGATACTTGAAGTTTTCCATAATTTTATGTTTCAGAAGATGTTTTAGCAGTGAGCTAGGGATACATCTCCCGTTTTGGTTTGTTTACTCTTTTTCAATGGGTTTAGATTTTGAGAAATTCCAGAGAAATAGACTATGTTTTTTGGAAGAATTACAGTAGTAAAGTATGTGTACCCGGTTTTTTGTGCTTACTTTTCTGCGAGCAAGTTATATTTTTCCAAATATTTTTAAAGAAATATTTTTTGTTGAGTTACTTCTCGCGTCGAGATGCGTACAAGGTTTTAGTGATTTCAGACTGAACCTTATGAAAGGCTGCCTACGTACCGTTTTGAGGATCAAGCCGAACGTAATTCAATTTACAAAGAGTTGAACAAGAGATCGAACTGCTTTCGCGATGTTCGTCTGCAAGGCATAGAAAACCAAGCATGTTGAGAATAATGCTGAGATTTTCTAAGAGCCTAAAATCACCTCCTTCTCTTCTCTGCACCAACTCTGCTTATATATACCTGCAAAGTCGGCCATCTTTCCTTATCCATCGTTACTTGTGTTTATCTTTTCTTAATATGTTTCCTTATCTGCACAAGATTTGAGTTTATCCTCGAAAATCTTCCATGTATACTCTTTTTCCTTATTCTTCTCCAAGCCAAGTAAACCCACATTAAGATATGGTTTGATTCTCGATCCAAGTCATAAGTCGACTTTCATCATGTTTTACATCATTTAGGAACCGTTTTACGACTTACACATTTTACAACTTTTCTCAGAGAAATCGTTGATTTGTTCGATGTATGGTTTTTATGTTATTGGTCTTACGAAATGATAAAAATCAATTCATTAGTAGAAGATACGATGGTGTTTAGTTAACCAGTATTGTCTTGAGGTTTGACTTGAAATTTTATGAGAAAACAATGTGTTTCATGTTTTCCTTGTAAATCTCAACATAAATTTTGATTGCGACGTGACAATGACTAAGGAGCAAGGGAGTTGGGCGATGTTGACCAAGGAGAGAAGGATCTGGGAGATGTTGACCAAGGAGAGAGGGAGTTGGGCGAAATTTACCAAGGAGAGAGGGATTTGGGCAACATTGACCACATACAGAGTGAGAAAGGCGACATTGACATTTAGATAGAGAGAATGGCGACATTTACCATCTAGAGAGAGAATGGCGACAATGACCATCTAAAGAGAGAGAATGGAAACATTGACAATCTAGAGAGAGAGATTGGAGATGTTGACAATCTACAGAGAGAGAATGTCGACATAGACCATGTAGAGAGAGAGAATGGCAACGTAAACCATGTAGAGCGAGAAACTGGCGACACTGGAGCTGAGAAAAGAGGGTTGTTTTTATCTCTTCGGGAGGGTTGCTACACCGGATGCATTAGACCGTGGATCATGATTCATGGCCGTTTGTCCTGATCGAATTATGGGAATACCGTTTGGTTCAGTGCTAAGATGGATTGATCTAGATCCAAAAACTGAACCTTTCCGACTTGCCTAAGTGACTGTGAAAGTCGAGAATGATAAAGGGGAAACTCAGGTTAGACTTAGAAAAAAATTGAACATAAGTTTATCTGAAGTCTAGTTTCTCATATCACAACCACTGGGTCGCCTATGTCTTTTTGTTGAACAAAGTTTCTCTCTCCTCTTATCTTCTCGAAGAGGACTCATAGATCTGTTACAGCTCCGGCTACGATGGGCGTGTGAGCGCTACTCCAACGCCGGAGGCGACTTTTCTTCTTCCCTTTGTCTTCCTTTTTGCTTCTCCATGGCCACTCGCTTCCCTTCCGACATATTTCTGGTTCTGGTGTAGAGGTTCTAACCGGTGGAGGCTCTGCTCGCGAGGGGCTCAGCACCGGCGACGTCTCAGCTGCGTCTGGAGCCACAGTGAGGTTCGAGAAGAAGTGGTTTCAAGGAGGAGTCGGCTTTTGAGATGGGAGCAGATCAGTTTTCAATTCTCAGATCTATCTTTCCTCTTCGCCGTTGGCTTGAAGTAAAGGGCTGAAGCTTGGCTCCTGTGTTGTGGTGGTCTCCGCTGCTAGGGTCGTGGTTTCAGTTTTCTTCTCGGGTTTAGAGTTTGTGCCCCTTCGGTGTCGGAGAGGTCCGACTCTGTTTCTCGTTAGATAGGTGGTCTCGTGTAGTTTTGAACACATAGGCGAGTCTTCGGAAGCTTTGTACGTAAGTGGTTTTGGTGCTGGCTCTCCTAAGACTTGTGTGGGTGTGGCTCATTGATGTATCCTCCTTTACTGGTGGATTTCAAAGGTCGTATATGGCTTTTGGAGGCTTCGGTTTCGCTGCGTCATCTCGGATCTTATGTCAAGGCGCTTTTCCCAGTCCTTCCGGGTGTTAAGAGGCCTCTTAGTACTCGGCTTGTTCTCCTTATTTCATTGGCTTTTCCTTCTCCGTTGACACCGGTACATGGGTTTCACATCTCGGGATTTGGTCTTCGGTTCTCGGAGATTACAAATGTGGAGATGGTTCTCGGGAGAGTCATTGACCGCCTCTCGAACCCGTAGAAGTTCGCTTGATCTGATGCGGTGGTGTTCTGGGACTTTTCCTTGCAGGTTTAGGAGTCGTTTGTGTAGAGTGTGGCGGTTATGCCATCTCGCTTGTTGCTTGGCTCGTGGCGGCTTTGGAGGTTGTATAGCTGGTTTTTCGGACTTCTCGGTAAGGGTAACCTTCCTCTATTGTTCGTCTAGCACTTCATGGACAGTAACGATTATAAGCTTTGAGGCGTTCATCAGTAACCAGCTACACCGTAGACGTCATAGGAACTCCCGACATTCGAAGCGATGAGGAGAACCTCACTTTCCTATTGGTTACCGTCGAAGGTTGAAAACGGAGACCGATTTCTAATGATAATAAAAACAACATAGCAGAATGTGCCGGTTTAGTGGGTGGACGAAACTAGAGTTGTAATACTTAGAATTGAGAAATTTTGTTCAATCGGGCCTGTAATTGAATCTGAATCCCCAGTTACCGGGATGAATAAAATATTTTATTTAAAAAACAATCTAGTTTCTCGGCGTTTAAACTCTAAACTTTGAATCTTATCGAACTGAACTTAAGAATATAGGATCTTAAATGGACTGATTGACTCGAACTACTTAGTGGTCGAGTAGTAGGAACCTCTATGGACTTAGCGTCCGGGATGGGGTCTCACAGAAACGTAACAAACACTCAGTATGTGGACATAAATTTTGTCAAGTATTTATTTTTTATTTTTTTTGACAAAATAGTTCTTTCATGTTTATCGGCAAAGCATTTTGTTGGAGATGTTTCAAGCATTACATCACTGCCATTACGTTTACCTACTTTTCTTAATGGTCACTGCTACTTGTCCTCTCTTTGTTTCCCTTGTTAAACTATAAGTACATTAAGAGATATTATAGGTTTAGTCATTTTAATCTAGACCCAATCGGTTACACATCATCAATTTAGGAGTTTTGGTCAATATATCATCAAAGCATCAGCATCAGCATCATCAATGTTGCAATTAGCATTATCATATCAAAAAGTTGTTGGTAAACGCTGGTTCTGAATTTTTCTTCTACCATACTTTATTCCATGTTGTTGAAGAAAAACAATATCTATCACTGCATAACCGCTGACCACGTATTATGTAAACGTGTTTCTTTAGTCATTGGGTTCACTTTTTTTACGTCAAACATTCATTTTATTATTCAACCTTGAGTTGTATGGATAACCAGATCTGAAAAAAGAAACCAACAAGTAGAAGGTCATATGAAAAAATCTCGTTATCCACCTAAAAAGTCTTAAGTTTCAATTTGCCTTTTTAGAATATGACATATTCTGAAATTTTGAAATCTTCTTTTCAATTTTTTTATCTCTTCTTCGAATTCAGTTGAGAAATTCGGCCATGCTTCTGGATCCCATAGTATAGCTATCAAATGTGCTAACGTGATGCAACATGATTTTTATCGTCCAGCGTAGCTTTTCCAATTCCTCCTATTATCGTTATTAAGTCCTGGGTTAATACTATTAGGCCTCTTAATAGGGTTTTATCACATTATTTTTGGACTTAACTAATATAAAAGTTTGCAACAAAGAAAAGTTGTTACTGAATGAACACATTTACCCTCACATGACATTATCGATTTGATTATTATTAGATAAGTTATAGGCTCTAATTTTGCAGAGAAGCACTGATCTATTATCTCAAAATTGAACCGCGATGTGTTATCCTAAAGTCAGACACTTAATTGTTAGGGGTTTCTTATGGACAAGACTTGGGTTCACCCCCTATGGTGAACCTTTAAATTCACTACTTCTCTAATAATCAATTAAAGTGTCAACTAGATTAATGATAAAATAACTTAAAAAATAAATAATATCATATTTAATAATGCTAATGTCACTATTTAATCTTTAAACTCAAACTCTATACCCTAAATCCAAATTCTAAACCCTAAATTTTAACTTATAAACCCAAACTCTATACCCTAAACCCAAATCTTAAACCCTAAACCCAAACCATAAATCATAAACCAAAAAATCTAAACTTTAAACCCAAAACTAGACCCTAAACCCAAATCTTATACTCTAAACCCAAACCATAAACTCTAAACCCAAACCGTATACCCTAAACCCAAATCCTAAACCGTAACCTAAACCATGAACTCTAAATCCAAACTTTAATTCTTAACCTTAAATTTCAAAAGAACAACATCAATATTAATCTAAATATTTAGGGTATAAGGTTTGGGTTTTGTATTTACGTTTTGGGTTTAGAGTCTAGGATTTGGGTTTAGGGTATAGGTTTGGGTTTAGAGTTCAGGTTTTTGGGTTTATGATTTATGGTTTGGGTTTAGGGTTTAAGATTTGAGTTTAGGGTATAGAGTTTGGGTTTATAATTTAGAATTTAGGATTTAGAATTTGGATTTAGGGTATAGAGTTTGAGTTTATTGATTAGATAGTAACATTAACATTATTAAAATTGATACTATTTATTTTTTTAATTATTTTGGTTTTTAAAAAATTATTTAATATTTTTAATCATTAATCTAGTTGGCACTTTGGTTGGTTATTAAGTAGGTGGTGAATTTAAAGATTCACCATAGGGGGTGAACCCAAGTCTTGTCCGTTTCTTATATACAAAATATACATATCTATCGATCTATTTATTTCTATTATTATTTGAAAAATAATTTTTTCATTCAAAATCTCACGTTAAAGATAAACTGGTTAAAGTCGTTGTTGCTCTTATATAATCTTTCTATCTATGCTATTATTTAAGAAATAATTTATCGTTTGTAAGCTTTCACGTTAAAAGTTAGAATGGTTAAAGTCTAGACTATCCTTAATGAATAATTAGTTTTTTAATATATAATTAACTATAGATTAAAACAAATTTCACAAATTTAATAATTATCATTTTTTAACAAATTTCACAAATTTAATAATTATCATTATCTAAAAATAGTTTATATTTTGTTATAAAGTCTTCATTAACCTTAATGAATAATTAAATTAGTTAAAATATAATGAACCATAAATTAAAATAAATTTCAGTGAGTTAATAATAATTGTAGATCCTAAAATCTACACTAAGTATTTGATAATGTTTGTAATGTAAATTGGGAAATGAAAAGGATGTGGGCAACAATATATTTAGAACACACCGATGTAATCGGAGATCGGGTGACAAAAATAGACTTTTATTGAATAAGAGATCGATTACAATGCATAAAAATGAGATTCAATACTACAAAAGAAATCGAGTAAAGAATAGATCTAAAGGCGAAGTACAATGAAATCGATGTGTATAGTGTGCTCTCTCTAGAGTTTTTCACGTCTCCTTCTATTTGATCTCATTTCCCTTTTATAGTCGCATCACCCCATCTTCTTCGCAACCTCTCCCGCGATCTTCGGTCTCTCGAAGTCTTCATCTCAGACTCGTATTCTTACCACGGGCATTAATCTACGCACCTCATCTTCTCGTCCTGGCCCGCTAAGAAAATGCCCGAAACTGGATCCAACATTTGTCCCCAAGTCTTTTTTCCTTTAAACAAAAAGGGAAAGAGGCGGTTCGATTAAACTTGATTCGTTCATTGAAAACCGGTTCAACTTTGGTTTGGTTATCGAAACCCTTACAAGCCGTTACTTCGCGCCTCTCTAGGCCCATAATGGCTAGATGCGCTTGGTTTTAAGACGAAACCTAGGCAATTATTGCTTTTCTCGGGAGCAGCGATAGAGCCGTTAGGGTTAAAAGGGCTTATAAATATTTAAATGACTTCTTTTTGTTTCAATTCTGATCTTGCTTCTTTGTTTCCCTCATCATTGTTGTTTCCTTGAAACTAAACCTCGTCGAGATGGCCTTGTTCTTCTCTCCTCTTCCGACGACCACGAGGGATCAACCTGAGAGTCTGTATTCTTTGTGCGGCGTCAATCGCGCCGTCGCTCTTGATCTTGCTTTTGACTTCGAGGTTCCAGAGAATGTCCGAGAAGGATATTGCGGTGCTTATTTGTCTTTCTTCGAAACTTGCGGTCTCTCCTTCCCGATTCCGGGACAAGTTCTCGAGATGCTTGCGGAACTTGGTCTTTCCTTTCTCAGATGTGCCCTAATTTTCTCAGGCATATTCTGGCAATCCTAGTCAAGGCTATAGAGGAAAATCTTTTGTTTGGTCTTGACGAGTTGCGTCACTTATTTGTGATGAATCACAACAAGCAGGTCCTGGGAATTTCTTAATGTCTCCGCCTCCATGTTGACATGTCATCGGGGGGATCTCATATCGAGTTGAGAAGTGTCGAGAACAGTTCTTTGTCTTCAAGGTCGATTCGGCATCCATGGGGGACTTCGATTTTTCCAGGCTCCCCAGGCTTTGGGCTGAAGATATTGGTGGGTTTTTATTACCCCCCACCTTTTTTATTTCTATCTTTGATCTACACGATTGCTTCGCCATCCTGAATTTGTTCTTTCTTCGCTCAGTTCATTCAGGAAGTTCGTCGATGTCAGGCCAACTCCGAGGTTTGTTGGCTATTTTGAGGCGAGGGAAAACCGATTGGTCATCGTTCAACAGGAAACGGATCCATGCGGCATTGTTACTTCCTTTTGGTTCGGGGATGGTTCCCATGATTGCTGAACCAATCGAATTGATCGGAGATGCTCACTCTCCGAATTACAGGGTAGAGGATACTTCCCCCGGACTTCCTCCTTGCTCCGATCGTCTTGGACGATGCTTGTCGAGGAAGTCGTCTTTTCAAACCTCTGGGTTGGTCCCAAGGAGATTGTCCGGGGATCTCATCTGGACTTCGCAAAGATCACTAGTATCGTTGAGTTCTGATTCGCAGAAGAACTCAACCGTTCGTAAATGTAAGTCCTATCGATCGTCGAGGGACGTCTCTTCGGGACCATCGCCGCCTCCCTCACAAAGGAACGGTCAAAGAAGCAGGAAATTGTGCAAGACGATAACGATCCGACGTGCATGACCGGAGTTGATCCCTATGGTTTGGCAAGTGACGCAAGACCGCAAGGTACCAGCTCCTGGTTCTTCGCTTCTCTGGAGGAAAGGGAGGACTATACCAAAGTCGCCTCCGCGAATGCTAAGGTTCGCTTGTTGAGAACAAATTTTAGCATTTTATCTCGAGCGATCTGTATAAGTCATCTTAAATATATGTTGTATGTTTTCTAAAGTTATGGATGCGTGTAACGAGCTCGTATTGGCGATGAGGAATCATGCAGGGACTTCGTAACAAGAAATGGAGATTGAGAGCATTGGGTTGGATTTCAGGAGGATTTCGGCAGAGCTCGAGATCGCCAGGCTCGAACGTAAGAAGAAAGCTGAGAAGATCATGGCCCTGACAGTCGTTTGGAAGCGGGTTTGTCGCGAGAGGTCGGCTTTGGGGGCCGAAGTTGTCGCCCAAAAGGCCAGGATGGCAGAGCTCGAAGCTGGAAGGGATCGTGATACCCGGAGGGCCATTCATGCTGATCGTCGCGAGGAGGTACATGGCTATTTTCAGATCTTTGGAAGAGAAACGGGCAAGCAAGGAGAAGGAGACGACAGCCAGGATTCAGCTTCAAGTTGTCGTCGCAAACATTGATCTCTTAACCGAGATTAAGGATGGAGGGTTAGTCGTGGATGAAGAGCTCGATCGCTTGAAGGAGCTGGAGAAAGATTGTGGAGCCTTCGTTGATTCTTACCCTGCCATGAATTGGACCATTTCTGACCTTCATGTTGCAAATAATGAAATGAAGTCGGCCCTTGAACAAGTTTCATTTCTCGAGTCGCAGATCGAATCTAGTGCCTTGAAGCATGCTGATGACCTCCGTAGTACGACGTATGAGGCTACGACGTATGAGGCTAAGAAGGCCTTGGCTAACGGCTATTTGGATGTCTTGATCTCCTTAAAAGAGAAGTAGTAGAAGAAGAAAGGTGGAGCTGATTGCGAGGCGCGGTTCAGGGAGATTATGCCGAACATAAATCTCTTAAAGGAGATAATGGATAACAACCTGCTGGCTTCCGGTGAACTGCCGCAACTTCGAGCTGAAGAGGTCGAGCTTGGGGGCGAGCTTGACGTGACTGCGGTGTCGGTTGAAAGACTGGATCTTCCTTGTATCTCATGGGATATTCTAGAGGATTACTTTGCAAAGGGGGCTTTCAATGGTGGCGAGCCTGGAGATGAGTCAAAGCGTATGAATAATTGCTTCGGAGATGGCGAGTTCGATGTTGAAGAATAGTTTTTAGGAAGTTGTTCCTTATTGTCTACTTTTCTTTTTCTACATATTTTTATTATTATGTTTTTTTTATAAAGGAAGGGGGGCTTGTTAGTCCTTATCTCGTTTTTCTTTTAAATTAAAGAATGAGCTATATTTTTTTCTTTTGGAGCATTCGATTGAATCAGGTTAATACTCTGTCGATGTCTGAGTTGGCATAGTAAGAGGTTTTTGCTAAAACCGAGTTGCCGCGTTTCTGGCAGGACCAAAATGTACTCAAAGACTTGATCAGGGTCCCGAATTACATTTAGTCGTTAGATATGTAGGAGAACCGTGTCGTTGTGATGTTCCTGTTTAAAGCGATATGAACTCAGAAAGGTCGTTCTTATTATATTCGGAGTATTAGTACAATCAAATTTTAAAATCGAAGATGATCGGGGCGATCCGATCTCGATCCTGTATAAATTGTCTAGTTGCTGCCGACGCTCCCTTCTTTATTTCAATGTTGGGAGGTGACTGAACTCGTATCATGAGTTGCCTACGTACCCTCGAAGAGGGATCAAGTCATAACATAGTTCGATTAATTTCCCCTAGGTGTAGGGTTGTTTTGGCTTTATTCGTGTACGGATGTTCGTACGATTCTTGTAGGTGTTTTTAAGGCATCAATCCCGACTAGGTTTGCGACTCGATGTCTATGAAAGTTGTGAGATAACAGGTCCGGGAACTTTTCTGACTTCCTTGAATAGATAGTTTCGATGCTTTTCGGGGTTGGGAACTTTAGGCATTGGTGGTAGGTCGACGGTAGTGCTTTCATGTTGTATAGCCAGGGTGTTCCGAGGATGGAGTTAAATGTAGCTGGGCGATCTATTACAATAAACTCCACGATCTTTCTTACGTGTCTGGCGGTGACTGCGAGCTTGATTGGTCCAATGAGTGGGGTTCGTTCTTGCTTAAGTAGGGCTTTGGTGATTCCCATTCTTTTGAAGGTGTTGCAGAACAGGACGTCGGCCGAACTGCCAGTGTCAATCATGATTCGGGAGAGTTCGCATCCACCGACGTCGAGTCTTATGACGAGAGCGTCGTCATGAGGCTGATCGAGGTCTGCGGTTTCATTTTTGTCAAATGTGATTTTGTGGTCGGGGTCTGATAAGGGTTCTCGGGCTCCAAAAGTATTTTCGGGTCTTCGCTTATGAGCCTTGATCGAGTTTATGTAGTTACAGAATTTCGACCCCCCGTAGATAAAATTGATGTGTCGTATGGTTTGATTTTGGTTGATCGGCGGGTAGTACCACTTCTTGGTGAGTACCGGTTGGGAGTGTCCTTCCCCCCAAACAGTTTGTGGTTAAATGGGTGCATGCTGTATTTTTCCTTGTTTTTGAGGTTATGAGATCTTGGTTTTTGCAACTGTTCTCGGAATCGTCTGACCTTATTTGCTAACTTAGCCTCATTGGGTCGATTTTCCCGTGCAAAGTTGAGCTTGTCTTGACGTCCGGGGATTTGGATTATAATTATAATATCTCCACATGTCGCATCCCTTGTTGTGGGTGCCGCATGATATCGATCTCGATGTTCTTTCTTCCATGAGATCATATCGACTCGTTTCTTAGGAGCAGGCGGAGGTGAACTCGGTGATCCGTTCTCGACTTCCCTGGCTATTTTGTTGGAAGACGTTTTTGATTTTTTGTTGTTTTTCGGTGTTGACGGCGGTTCTTCTTCTTGAGAACTTTTGTCGCCTTCCTTATTATGTTCCTTTTTGTGGAGCGCTGCTCGACATTCTTCGGTCGAGTATCTCTTTCATTTGTGGAAAGTGCAATACTTGTTTAGGTCGAAAGTTGATGACTTATTCTGCGGCGAGTTGTTTATGGCGTAGGAATGCTGTCCTCTGGTGTGTGGTTCTTTGGTTGTCTGGGTCTTTTTGCTGGCATTAATTTTGCTTGCCAGAAATTGTTCTTTTAGTGTGGCGACATCCTCTTCGTAGGTTGCGAAGAACGAAGCTAGGTGCAGTGCATCATCTAATGAAACTGGGCTCTGGCTGTCATTTCTTCCTAAATTTGGAAGAAAACCATACACCGTTTCTCAGGGCTGCCAGGGCTACTTCATCGTTTAAATTTGAGATCTTCGCCTTGATCTCTCTAAATTTATTTATGTAGGCTCTTAGTGGTTCGAAGGGAGCTTGCTTGAGATTTCAGAGGTCGGCTTCAGTCGCCCTAGTTTCGATAAATACTAAGTACTATTTAGGGAACGCCGATACCAACTGTGGGAAGTTGTCAATCGAGTTTTCTTCTAAACCCGCGAACCATTCTAAGGCGGAACCGGTGAGATTTTCTGCAAAGAATCGACAGTATCACGCCTCTTTTTCATCGCCGTTTAGATGTGCCCTCGATATCGCAAGTCTGAAGGCTCAAATATGAGCTTTAGGATCCGAGTTTCCAGAGTATTCGGTGAACTTGATTTTTCCTATGGTTCTCACTTTTACTCCTGTAATGCTGTTGGTAAACGGTGTTCTCCTAGTTTCTTCGATAGCGAGGTCGATATCGGAGGCCGCGCTTGTCGCCATGTGCATGATGATGTGTAACATTTTGAGCTCGGCATCGTTCCTATCGATATAATCTTGAAATTTTTTGTTTCCTCCGTCGGTACTCCGATCCTCCCTTTCTAGAATTTCTTCGGTGAGCATTGGGAGGTACGGTCCTTCGTTTCGTCTGTCTTGGCCAGAACCCGTAGCCGGCTGCGAGGTTCCTCCTGACACCGGGAACTGATTCTCGGAGCTTTGCTGGTTGGAAGGTGGGGTTCAATTCCGAGATCCATCGGTCCTTCCTGCGAACCAGTTTTGGGTGCGAGTGGTGAACTCGGAGATCTGCGGACTGCGGTCGGATCTTCCCCCGAACCATTATAATTCAAGTTCCAACATGCCGAGCTTGTTTGGGGATTATGATGTGAATTTTCTCTGACATAACGTCCGGATCAAGCGCTTGAAAAATCGGTAGTCCCAAAGGCTCCAGTGTTATGGGAGGCCAGGACCCGAGATGGTGGATTTGACTGAGATCTGATTTCATCTCGGATACTAACCCGATGTTCAGCAAGCTCATTCTTGGTCTGCTCCAGCCGGTTCGCGATAGTTCGATGAGCGAGTTCCTGCTCTCAAGCTTTATCTAAGAGTGTCCGAATCATACCCTGGAGTTTGGCGACTTCCTCTCTCGTCTGAGATATAGGCGTAGGAGATATCGGTCTGGTTGGTTGTGTCCGAGTAAGTGAACTGTCGATGGATGGCCTCTCCCTCGAACGATTCCAGACTCGGGCTCCAAACCGGTCGGGAGCTAAAGTCCCTGTGTGTGGAGCTTGCGGGGTCTTGATCGGGTCATCGTTTCCACCGGTGTTCATAGATCCGATCGGTGGATCGTTTCTTTGCTCGATCCCAGTGGGATCGACGTCGGTCGTTCTCTGTTGAGAGTTCCCGGATTAATTTGGATCCATAATCGCTCTTAGAAATCCTAGATTGGGTTCTTAACAAAGATGTTTTTCGTTTATCTTCCCAATAGTCGGTGCCAAAATGTAGATCCTAAAATCTACACTAAATATTTAATAGTGTTTGTAATGTAAACTGGGAATGAAAAGGATGTGGGCAACAATATCATTAGAACACAACGATGTAATCGGAGATCGGTTGACAAAAATAGACTTTTATTTAATAACAGGTTACAATAAATAGAAATGAGATTCAATATTACAAAAGAAATTGAGTAAATAATAGATCTAAAGGCAAAGTAGAATGAGATCGATGTGTATAGTGTACTCTCTCTAGGGTTTTTCACATCCCCTTCTCTTTGATCTCTTTTCCCTTTTATAGTCGCATCATCCCATCTTCTTCACAACCGCTCCCGCGATCTTCGGCCTCTCGAAGACTTTATCTCGGACTCGTATTCTTACCACGGGCTTTAATCTACGCAGTCTATCTTCTCGTCCCAGCCGTTAAGGAAATGCCCGAAATTGGGTGCAACAATAATTATTATAGAATAATAGTAGTTTACATTGCGCTATTCAAAAATAATTTTAAATCTTAATTTTTTCACAGATAAATTTCTATATATACATTTTATGTATACATGAATATTTTCAAATTTATTTTATGTAATACAAAATATTTATGTTATGATGAAAAACTTTGTGTATATAAATATTTTTTTCTTTAGTTTATTATTAAATATTTGGAACATATGAACAATAATTCATTATCATAGTATTTGAAAATGTATATATCTATAAATATTTATAATATTATTAAGTCTGCATATACGGACAAAACATCTAATTATATAATAATTGATTATATATATTTAATATTTTATTTAGTTAAAGATAATCCATGTATATATAATGTGTTGCTATGTAAACGGATAATACTTCAATTACAAAAGTTAAGGATTAAAAATAGAAAAATGCATAACTAAATAATAATTAAGTAAAAATTATTTTCAGTTATTTTGAATATATTATTAGATTAAATAATTATTTACTAAATTATATTTTGAAACTTTTGTCTTATATAAATAATATGATTTTTGATTAAATTTTTTGAAAACATAACTGAATATGTTGGTCTTCAAATTAATAATGTATGTAATACTAAGTATTCGCATGATAAATATATATGCCCTGTAAATTATCTTGTAATTTATCATTTTACTATGTAATTTCAGAATATGTGGTCCATCAAAATCGAAATTATAGTTTCAAAAAATTATGTAGACTATGTGTACTTCGCATAAGGCTGATCTTAATCTAGTTTGAAGATACTTTTGTGATTTTTTTTGAAATCAATAATGAGTGTATTTAATATAGTTAGATATACAGAGCCCCCACGCTAGTTTTGCCTCACGACAACTCATGTTTTCTTTAAACAATTGTTCATGATTTGTTCCGTCCCATTACCCCCTATCGAATTGAAACTTTCTAAAATCCCATAATCGGCTGTTTCAAATTGACCAAGTTTTTAATATTATTTTTACTAAATTGTTCAAAGTCTTCTCCTTTTAGTTTAACATTATTGTCTACATGTTTTGAAAGCGAGGCTGTAATTTTTATTCAAAAGATCTTTCATAACTTGTGTAGACCACATGACTTTTTCTTTGAGTTACAATTAACAGAAGAGGAAGAGGGAAAAAGTTTGTTTATCGGTTTGAAGATGAGTTCAAGAATTGGAGCCTTTATGCTCCTGATCTTGCTTTGCCTCCCATTTCTTTCTGTTTCGGCTATCACAAATGGTTTTGACTGTAAGTATAATTAAATATATGCTGATTACCGTTTTAGACGTAAGAATTTCAAAATCTTTTAATTTTCTGAAAATTTTGTGTAGTTTCTGCTTTACAAGCCCTGAAGGCTGACTGGACAAAGTATCCTGAAAGTTGGAAAGGTGCTGATCCTTGTGGAACAAATTGGGTTGGAATTACATGTACCAATGACCGCGTTGTTTCAATGTAACGACTTGTTTGTGATTTGTAATTTGTTTCTTCTTCTTCCAGTAATCATTTGCAGAGTATTAACGTTATGTTGTTGCTTGTTGCAGATCACTAGGTAACCTTGACGTAGAAGGAAAGCTTTCCAGTGATATTGCAACCTTGTCTGAATTAGAGATCTTGTATGTCTTTCTTCTTCTTTCTGTTCTTCTTTAATTAGAAATTAATATTTTCTCATTTTATGATCCTACTCTTTGTAGGGATATGTCGTACAACACTGGATTGACTGGACCACTTCCATCAAATATCGGTGGACTTAAGAAGTTGAAGAACTTGTAAGCAAACAACATCACTTAATGTGTTCTAAAAGGCGCACCTATGCTCAAGGCAAGGCAAGGCTCAGCATCCATCGTGTAGCATAGATGAGAGGCTATGCGACTTATAAAAAGCGCTCGCTCAGTAACGTTTCATACCGCCTTACACGTCACACGCTCGCACGACTCTCAAAAAGGTAGACTTTCTATGAAACATCATTTTGCATGAGGGTTTTTCCGTAATATGATTACAACTTAATGTTTTGGATACTTTTTACGTTTTCAAAACCTAATATTTTCTTGTGTATTGGTGCCTCAGATACCTAAGACTACGACCCTGAGAATTCGCCTAGGCTTGGAGCATGTTTTTAGGAATTCGTCGCCTTGCTTTGCCTTGCCTTGCCTTGCCTAGCGCCCTTTTAAGCATAGATCATTGGGTCATGGATTAATATATCTTCTTGTATACTTTCACATTATAACCAACATTTTTTTTACTCTCCAGGATCCTCGTGGGATGTAGTTTCACTGGTCAAATCCCTGAGTCCATTGGAGATCTTGAACAACTTGTATATCTGTAAGAGGTTTCTTCCTATTAATAGAAAAGTCTTTTCACTTTCGGATATCAAGCCTTTGTAATGGCATTAGTATTAATTTGCTTTGATTCCGTACAGATCCCTGAATTTAAATCAATTAAGTGGAACAATTCCAGCTTCCATTGGACGGTTATCAAACCTATATTGGTTTGATATAGCTGACAATCAGATTGAAGGAACGCTTCCAGTTTCTAATGGGACTTCTTCACCTGGACTTGATATGCTTCTTGGAACTAAGCATTTGTATATATAATCCCAAATCTCTTCATTTTTTTTATATAATCACCCGTTTTCGTATGCTAATTATCCTTACTCTCCTCACTCCTGCAGTCATTTTGGAAAAAACAAGCTTTCGGGTGTTATCCCAAAAACACTTTTCAGCTCAAAAATGACTTTGATACATGTGTAAGCTTCACATTACTTATGAATGCTGAGAGTTCTGCACAAGTTTCAAGGTGCAACTAACAAAGTGACTGCATTGTTTGTTGTTTTATCCATAGACTATTCGATGGGAACAACCTCACAGGGGAAATCCCGGACACCCTTAGCCTCGTTAACACGTTGACAGTGTTGTAAGTAGTAAGTTCATTTCAAATTGTTTATTTATCCCAATATCTTCATTCTTTACTCTCTGTTACAGACGCCTTGATAGGAATAAACTTACTGGCAATATTCCTACAACTCTTAATAATCTCACAAATCTTCAAGAACTGTAAGTAGCAACTAAAGTTGTGTTCTGTGTTTGCAAATGTATATAGAACGAGGTAAAATAGTTTCTAGTTAAATGCATTGTAGGTACTTGGCCAACAACGAATTTACAGGTAGCCTTCCAAATTTAACCAGCTTGACCAGTCTCTACACATTGTAAGTTTTATTATTACTACTATATGTATCTTACTCTTTTACTGCTCTGTTTACCATTACTACTCTTCTCAGACCTTCATTATCAGACAATCTAATTGCCATAATATGATTGATTTATAACAGAGATGTAAGCAATAACACTTTGGAACCCTCACCTATACCATCATGGATCTCTTCATTGCCCTCCTTGGCAACATTGTATGAGCATTTTTTTTTCTCTTCTCTTTCTTCTTGATATCCGTGTCTTTACTTTCTAAGAACATATGGTTTTCCCGTGCAGAAGGATGGAAGGGATCAAACTTTATAATCCAATACCAAACTCATTTTTCAGCCCTCCTCAGTTGCAGACAGTGTGAGTCAAACAATATATGATATTGAAATCAAAAAGGTGCTGCGACATCTGTATACTTATTATACTTTTTTTTCTTCAGTATTCTAAAGAGGAATGAGATAAATTCAACGTTGGACTTTGGTACCAGCTATAGCAACCAGTTGGAGTTTGTTGATTTACAATACAATCAGATAGATGTTTATAGACAACCATCTTCTAACACACGCATCCAAGTAATGTATGGATCCTGGTCAGAAATCAAAATTCTTATTGTTTTTTGTTTCATCAGTCATTTGCTTATGTTGTTTACTTATCTACAGATTGGCAGGTAACCCAGTGTGTCTGGAGCTGGGCAACAGTGCAAGTTACTGCTCAGAAATCCCATACAATACCTCTTATTCTACGATTCCGACAACCTGTCCTCCGTGTGATCAGGGCAGGGAAGCGAATCCTTCTTGCCGCTGTGCGTATCCATTCACAGGAACATTCTATTTCAGGGCTCCTTCCTTCTCAGGGTTATTCAACACCACCAACTTTGATATTCTTCAGAAGAATATAACTGGTTTCTTCAATAAGTTCAGTTATCCAGTGGATTCCGTAGCTGTCAGAAACATAAGAGAGAACGCAGCCGATCATCAGCTTCTAATCGATCTTTTAGTCTTTCCATTGGGCAGAGGGAGATTTAATGAGACGGAAATGTCACTTGTTAATTTTGCCTTTAGCAACCAGACTTATAAGCCTCCTCCTATATTTGGCCCTTACATTTTCATAGCCGATCCCTACACTAAGTTCTATGGTATGATCAATACAGACAGTCAAATCCAATCTATACTGGATCAATATGACTCCTTTGCTCTGTCTTTTTTTTTTTCCACAGATGGAGGAAGTTCTAAGTCATTAAACATGGGCATCATAATCGGAGCAGCAGTTGGTGGGGTGATTCTTCTGTTGTTGTTAACTTTAGCTGGGGTTTACGCTCTCCGCCAGAGGAAGAGAGCAGACAGAGCAACTGATCAAAATAATCCTTTCGGTAAGAGGAAAAAAGGTTTAGTACAAAAGATTTATCCCTTGAGACTGAAACTGCTGACTGCTTCTCTTTTGTATGTTTCAGCCAAGTGGAGTACGAGCAAGAGCAGTATTGATGCTCCACAGCTAATGGGAGCAAAATCTTTTACTTTTGAAGAGATGAAGAAGTGTACAGACAACTTTTCAGAGGCAAATGATGTTGGGGGTGGAGGTTATGGCAAGGTTTGTGTCTTTTCAGTGACCTTGATCCATGGCCTTTATTTGAAAATCTGATCCCAAATCTGATGGTAAAACAGGTTTACAGAGGGATTCTTCCCTCGGGGCAACTCATTGCAATCAAAAGAGCTCAACAAGGATCTTTGCAAGGAGGTTTGGAATTCAAAACTGAGATCGAACTACTTTCAAGGGTCCATCATAAAAACGTTGTTAGACTTTTGGGCTTTTGCTTTGATCGAAGTGAACAAATGCTTGTATACGAGTACATTCCAAATGGCTCTCTTAGAGACAGTCTCTCAGGTAATATACCAAACCTCTTTCTGCAAGGAATGATAATAATTTCTGGGTGCTGAATATTTTTAAAAAATAAAGGGAAGAGTGGGATAAGACTTGATTGGTTAAGAAGGCTCAGAATAGCACTGGGTTCAGGGAAAGGCCTGGCTTATCTTCATGAGCTTGCTGATCCTCCAATTATACACAGAGACATCAAATCAAACAATATATTACTTGATGAAAATCTAACTGCAAAGGTTGCCGATTTTGGCCTCTCCAAACTTGTGGGAGACCCTGAGAAAACTCATGTGACAACACAAGTGAAAGGAACTATGGTGAGTAGATAATCATCATCATCTTTTTTCCATTTATCATATACATTTAAACTCACAATATATCTGAAATTAGGGCTACTTGGATCCTGAGTACTACATGACAAATCAGTTGACGGAGAAGAGTGATGTGTATGGGTTTGGTGTGGTGATGCTTGAGCTATTAACCGGTAAAAGTCCAATAGAGAAAGGTAAATACGTGGTGAGAGAGGTGAAGATGAAGATGAATAAGTCGAGGAGTTTGTATGACCTGCAAGAACTGTTGGACACGACAATCATCGCAAGCAGCAGCAACCTTAAAGGGTTTGAGAAGTACATAGATTTGGCTCTGAGATGCGTGGAGGAGGAAGGAGTGAATAGACCATCAATGGGTGATGTTGTGAAAGAGATTGAGAACATAATGCAACTTGCTGGTTTAAACCCGAACGTGGATTCAGCATCGACTTCAAGTACGTACGAGGAAGCAACCAAAGGATCCGGTGATCCGTATGGCAAGGACTCTTTCCAGTACAGTGGGAATTTCCCATCTTCAAAGCTCGAACCCCAATGATCGAGTTTTTTTGATATTTTGTAATTGATTTCATACGTGAAATGCCTTGTGAATGTGGTGGATTGCATGATTTAATTTGTTGCTATGTCAATAGTTTGTAAAAGTATGCACGGCTAATTTTTATTTGTGTGATAAATTTTTTGGTGTTATACGTTTTTTTAGAATTAGGGCATGACTGATTTCCCCGTAATCACCCACAAACGCAGTTTTTGGGGTTCGCAGCGGTTGTTGGCGTTTCGAAACAATCATAGAAAACGTTACAAATCGCTTTAAACCGTTCCGAACCTCTTAAAATCAAAAGCTGGTTCCAGCTAGTGTTTGCGGTTGCGGGCGATTGCAGGCGGTTGCAGGCGGATAATTTTTTTTCTTTAAAAACAAAATAAATAAAAATATTATTAAAAATATCCAATAAAAAATTTAAATTGAAATAATAGAAATTGTAAAATGTATACATATTATATTTTAATTTATATTATAAAAATTTCAAACCAAAATATTTTCTATCAATTATTAAAATTTAATAATATAATTTTATAAATATAAATTTTATATTTATTATATTTTTATAATTGTATAAAAAGTAAATATTATTAATTTATTATTTAACAGATGTTGCGTTTGGTAGTTTACTAGTCATAAAAGTTCCGCAAACGCAACAATTACTAACCGCTGTACCAGTCGTACAAATCTCTAGAAAACGCTTGAAACCGCAACCACCCGCACCCGTAAACTCTCGCAACCATAAACGCAACCGCTGCGGTTAAACCAGTCAGGCCCTTAGTGTGAGGGGTAAAACTCACACCTAGATTTTAGATCAGGTTTATGTTTAAGAAAGGTTAGGGAAAGATTATCGCGGGCTGAATCCCGTAAGAACTTGATGAATGAACTTCGATTTGTATTGATAAAATAGAAAATGGGATGGTTACAAAGATGTTTCTTTTGATGATTACAAAGATAATAAAAAGGATTATATCTTAGGAATGTTAAGTAAAATCTGAGTAGGTTCGGATCCTTTTCTTGGTCTTCGACCTTCTCCTTTTATAGCCTTGGACTCCTTTAGGTTATCTGCAACTGATTTCCGAGATCCTCTCCGCTTGAGGTGAACCCGCAACAGCTTCCCTTTGACCGGGTCCTGCGCTTCTTCTGGTTACGACATGAGCTTCCTCTTTGTCGTGACCTCCTTAACGATCACCTTAGCTCTCAGCCTTCGGCTTCAACTTAGCTCTTCTTAGGTACCGAATTCGTGATGGGCCAGTCGCGGCCTGTTTCCATCCTTCACCGTTCAGCAATCAGCCATCGGGCCATATTTGGGCCCAACAGTTGCCCCCAGCTCTCGAGATGAAGCTTCGTTATCCTCGGGAGCTAAACCTAGCCGCCCAAGCTAGATTCTCTTGTTGAGATCATGATTACCAGCTATCTCAACCACATTTATTTTCATCTGATCGAACGGCTGCGAATTTTCTTTGATTATATCGACGGTTTGGATTAATAAGAGTTTGAAATATAGTTTCCGATTTTCGAGACGTGACAAGATATAAAGCAGCTAGCATTAACTGCCACTGTCCATATTCTCCACGCCTCCACTCGGTTTCCAAGGTAACTTCTCTTCCACTCCTTTATTTTACTACGCTTTTTTCTTTTTTTTTTTTTTACTTTCATCCTTCGATTCACCATTGATCCTCTGCGAATTTCTTAGAACCCTTAGTTCCTAAGAGATTAGCTTATTCCATCCTTTCCCTTTCCAATCCTTTCGATTCTCCTTACCTCTTTCTTTAATGGATCCTCTGAGAGAAGGTTCCGGTGAGACCGGAATCTCTGCCTCCGGGAAGCGCTTAATGAAGGTTAAGCAGGAGATCGGTGAGAAAATGAAAAGAGACAAGAAGGAAGTCAAGGACTCAATCGCGGGGAGGGTCTCCAAGCGGGTGAAGAAGAAGGAAGTTTCTGGCGGGAGCACCACTCTGAGCCCTCACTCGCCTTCCTTACTAAAGATTCAAGAGGTTACTAACCTCATGGTTCAAGCTCATGGCCAAAAGGAGTTGGCCAAGGTTTGTTCCCCTGACGAAACTCCTGAAACCGCCCCGGAAGGTTGGTTTTGCATTCACGAGAAGTATATCTCTAAATCCCACCTCCGGTTTCCGCTTCCAGATCTTCTGTTAGATCTTCTTGATCATTATCAACTAGCCCTCTCTCAACTCTGTCCCTCGGTTATCCGAGTGATAAATGGTTTCATTACCAGAGCTAAAGAGGAAGGAGTCGTCGTTGGTCTGACCGAACTGATGAGCCTTTACACGATCAAGGAGAGCTCTAGTAAGGATGGTGGCAGTGGCACCTACTATCTTCCTTGCCGTCCTAGGCTCGGACTTTTTAAATCCTCTGGTAGTGACGATGATTGGAGGAAAAAATACTTTTATGTCAAGATTGATCCCTCTACAGTCCCATTGGGTCGTACTCTCTCGGTTGTTTGGTCCGATATATCTGGTTAGGATTTTTTTAGGAATGTATCTTGCTTGTTTATGATTATCATTATTTGCTGAACCCTTGATTTCATATGCAGATATCGAGGATCCTCCTAAGCTTACTGATAAGCTGTCTAGAGCTCTTTTTCGGAAATTGTATCAGAGTCCCAATACTTGGGCGTCTTTCACTGTTTCCCGTATTGGATCAGCTAGGTTCCCGGATCGATACAACGCCAGGTTCCTTGACCCGATCCCTGCTGAAGATTTAGAAGGTGATTTTTCGGATTTCGCTTATTATTTTTATTTCTGGATTTGCTTTCAGAGATAGCTAACAAGCTTTCCATTGTTTAGTCTCTGAAGGTCCTTTCGTGGTAGATCTTTCGACTGGAGCTAGTACTTCCGAAACTGAAAAGACTCAAGCTCCCAAGATGAGGCCTTCTTTCCGTTCCAGGAACAAACCTGCTGCAGCTGCCAGTGCTTCGCGAGGTAGCGATAAGACCCAAGGAGGAGCCTTTCTCAGCTCACTGAAGGAGGTCCTTGATGACGGGACCTCTGTCCCTGCTAAGGATGTTAACCCAGTTGAGCCCAGAGCTCAAGATGTTGTTCCCCGTCCTGAGGTTCCGACGGTTGAAGCTAACCCTCAGGCTGCTAGAGATCCTCTCGAGGTCGAACCTCCGAGAAACAAGAGGTCTCGGACTGATTTGGGAGATAGGCCCACCAGGTCTTCCTCCTCGTCTTCTCGGGGAGGGGCCGTGGGTTGGAACTTCTCCCATTCTAAGCCGGGATCGATATTGGATGATCCTTGGGGTTTGGCAACCATCATGAGGCATATGAAGACGGTGGGATGCTCCATGCCTTCAATCAATGGTCTGTCCAACAAGGAAGAGTACATTGAGATAGCTCACCACATGGGTCAAGTACGTAATCTCATTTTTTTTTTTGGTTCGCTATTAATCCAATGTTTCATCTGAACATATATATTTTCTTTTGTTTTAGCTGGCCGGAGCCATTAACAGGGCTCAGCTGAGGTTTGAAGAGACCGTGCATGATGCTCCTAGCGCTAGAGACTTAGCTCAGGCCACTGAGTTGTTCAAGACTACCAAGATGGAGCTCGACCTGGCTCGTGCTCGAGTTTCTGAGCTTGAAGCTGAGGTCGGGAGGCTTGGTTTGAAGGCTGATACTCAACAAGGGAAGATCGAGAGTCAGGCCATCGATATTCGGGTGAAGAATAGGAAGATCAATGAGTTAGATGCTGCTCGCAGGATAGCTGAGCACCAGGTCCAAGAGTTGATCGCTTCGTCTCGGGTTAGTCAACAGAACAAAGAGGCTGAAGTTAAGCTAGCTGTCAGGAAAGGTAAGAAGGAGGTGGCCGAAGCCTACAACAAGATCCTGACCTCTGTGAAGGAGAAGTTTGTCAAGAAAAGGAAGAGACTGATGCTCTGATTTACGCTCAGGAGCTTCAGGCAAACACCGAGCTTCTGAAAGAGTTATTATCTAAGGAGATTGAGTCTGCTGAGGATGAGTATCATCGTTTGATGGTTTTGGTCCTGGATGCTGGTGCTGCGTACGAGAAGGCTCAAGTTTCTGATTTCTCAGTCAGCAAGCTCCCCATTCCCCAATTCTCCGAGAGCTCAGGTACTTTCGAGATTAATATGTTTAATCCGACGTTTTCTGGAGAATATGGTTCTAACTTGGGTTCGGTCTCTCCTGACTTAGTCCCCGTTGAGGCGACCCCGGGAGGTGATGACCAAGATGTTGAAGAAGAGGTTCCTGCCCAGGAGGATGATCCTATCGAGGAGGATAAGGATGGTGAAGCTGATCCTGGATCCAAGGAAGGTTAAGAGCCGATGCTCTCTATGTTTTTAAAACTTCTGCCCAAGGGGCTTCTTTATCTTTTGCTTTCAAGACTTATAGCCTGAGGAGGCTTTTAAACCTTTGTTCGCACTTCGAATCTTTGTTAGCCTGGGGAGGCTTTTAAACCCTTGTTTAATTTCAAACTTGGTTTTCCTTTCATTTTGAGTTTTTAGCATTAGTCGTAAAATATGACAACTTGATCATAATCGAATCTTATGATAAGTCTGGAGGACTTTGGTCGTTTTAAGAGGAAATCTTGGAGTATGGGATTAGCTTAGGGTTTTTAGGAACCTAAGTTTAATCTGGACACCTTAGGTGGGGGTTCCTGGGAACCTGAGTTTGTTTGTGGGATTTTAAGACCCGTTGAGATTTGCTTAGGATTTTAAGACCTTCTGAGGTTTGATGAGGATTTTAAGACCTCGAAGATTTGATAAGGATTTTAAGACCTTGGGGATTTGGTAAGGATTTTAAGACCTTAGAGATTTGGTAAGGATTTTAAGACCTTAGAGATTTGGTAAGGATTTTAAGACCTTAGAGACTTGGTAAGGATTTTAAGACCTTAGGTCCAGGTTCGTCGAGACCTGATATTGCTTGAAGGATTTTAAGACCTTTAAGATTGTTAAGGATTTTAAGACATTAGGTCCAGGTTTGTAGAGACCTGAGCTAAACCGAAGGGTTTTTAGGACCCTAGGTCCATGTTTGCAGGGACCTGTTTTGTTAAAGAATTGAGATATCGAGAATAATTTCTTTATTGATAATTGGATACATGGTATCATAGTAATCATACAATTGTTGTATTACGACGATCATACACTTGCTGCACGGGATGTGATTTTAATCAGACATATGCCCCCTTTGATTGTAGTGAACGAAGTGTTGAAATGAGGTTGGGGCTGCACTCATGACGGAGTTGCCTACGTACCCAGTCAAGGGATCAAGCCTAACGTAGTTCGGGAATTTTAGGTACCTAATGATAATATCTCTTAAGATTCGTGGCGTTCCACGATCTGATTTCAGGTACCCCGGTTCGCACCTTTCGGAGCTTGTAAACGCCAGGTCGTACTACATGGATGATCTGATAGGGACCTTCCCAGTTAGTTCCTAACTTCCCAGCATTTGGCTCTTTGGTTCCTTCGAAAACTTTCCTAAGTACTAGGTCACCTACAGCAAACTGCCGGAGCCTGACTTTGGAATTGTACTGCGTGCCATTGCTTGCTGATAGTTCTGAATGCGAATCAAAGCTCGGTCCCGTCTTTCCTCGATTAGATCGAGGCTGTCAGTTAGGAGCTGATCATTAGCTGCGGGATTGGATGTACAGAATTCCCGGCGGAGGCTACCAGCAATGGTTTCAGCCTGGAACGACGGCTTCCATCCCATATGCTAAGGAGAAAGGAGTTTCTTCTGTAGCTTTTCGTGGGGTGGTCCGACATGCCCAAAGTACTTCAGTAACTTCTCTGACCAGAATTCCTTCTGGGTTCCGAGGCGCTTCTTGAGGTTTGCTAATACTGATTTATTAGCAGCCTCCGCCTGTCCGTTACCTTGAGGTCGGCGAGGTGATGAGAAGGTCAGGCGAATATTCCACTTGTCACAAAATATTTTGAAATCGTGGGATATGAATTGTCCTCCATTGTCAGTTACGATTTCGTATGGGACGCCGTGTCTACACACAATATCTTTCCATACAAATTGCTCGACCTCGACCCTGGTTACCTGCTGGAAAGCTTCAGCCTCTATCCATTTTGTGAAGTAGTCCGTTAAGACTAAGAGGAAGCGTAGCTTCTTCTTTCCACTTCCTGATGGTACTAGTGGCCCCACGATATCCATGGACCATCTCATAAATGGGTAAGGGGCGGATATGTTAGACAGCTTCTCCGCAGGTTGGTGTATAATCGGTGCATGCCTCTGGCATTTGTCGCATGAAGAGGAATAGGCCTCACAATCTGCAATAATGGTAGGCCAGAAATATCCTTGTCTTTTGATTCTGATGGCTAAAGCTCTTCCTCCAGAGTGGTTTCCGCAGGAACCGTCGTGCATTTCCTTCATGAGTCTCATAGCAACGAGGCCATGGACGCATTTTAGGTAAGGTCCGGAAATGCTTCGTTTGAGGAGGACAGATTCAGTTACGCAATATCTCGCGCTTAATGCTTTGAGCTTTCGAGCCTCCCATTTATTGGGTGGAGTCTTTCCCTCCAGGATGTATTGCGTGATTGGAATTCTCCAATCCTCTCTTCCTACAACTTTGTTATGAAGAGACGAGGGAGGTTCCTGTTCGGGACCTGGTGTCGTGGTGCCCCCGGAGGTATTGGTAGGATTGGGCTCCAGGGAGTCTGAATTCCGAGGAATACCTCCAGATGAATTTTGGAGAGCTGTACGGCTTCTGGTTTTAACTCTGCAGATGACTGGGTCTGAGTTGGTGCCCCCGGGGGTATTCTCGAGATCAGGCTCTAAGGAGTCTGAATTTCGAGGAATATCTTCCGTGACTTGGATTATGTTCCCGGAGGTATGCTTTTTTGCGCTGCATATTCTGGTTTTTGGAAACCAAAATGTTGTGAAAACCTGGGTAGCTACCGCTTCAGGGCAGGTACCTTCGGGTTGCGCTTTTAGTTTGCTCTCTTTTTCAGCTTTAGTAGCTATGTCGATGCTTGGTTTCTCGATTCCTTCTACGGGTATGATTCGTTTTACGAGGGGGTCTGATGTGGAAGCTAAAGCAGCCAATGCATCTGCTGAGGAGTTCTCACCTCGTGGGATTCTCGTTAGCTCGAATTTGTCGAACTGCCTAGTGAGGTTCTGGACGACTTCGAGATATGCCCCCATTCTTTCGTCCCTCGTTTCATATTCTCCGTGAAACTGGCTAGCTACTAGCTGTGAATCACTATAAGCGTTTAGCTCTCGGATTCCGAGGCTTAGGGCGAGCTTCAACCCTGCGATTAGTGCTTCATATTCAGCTTCGTTGTTTGAGGCGCTGAATCCGAGCCTATATGACTGCTCGATGGTTTCTCCTGCTGAAGAAGTTAGCCTTAGACCGATACCGGAGCCCTGTTTTGATGAGGCTCCGTCGACGTATAGGCTCCACTTCGGAGATTCCATTTCGGAGTCTAACTGCTCGGATGTCAATTCGATGATAAAGTCAGCGAGGACCTGAGCTTTCGCTGCTGCTCGAGGTCTATACTCAATATCATATTCGCTGAGTTCTATGGCCCATTTAGCCAATCGCCCTGACTGGCTGGGGCTGTGCAAGATCATTCGTAATGGTTGTGAGGTCATTACAACGATCGAATGCGATTGGAAGTAAGGTCGCAATTTTCTGGCAGCTGTTACGACTGCTAGAGCTAGTTTTTTCCATCGCAGGGTACCTGGTTTCGGCATCTATCAAACTTTTACTGGTGTAATAGACAGGTCTTTGTTCGTTTTGTTCCTCCCGTACTAGAACGCCGCTGACTGCAGCAGTTGATACAGCGAGATATAGGTACAATGGCTCTCCTACTACTGGTTTAGATAGGATCGGAGGTTCGGAGAGGTAAGCTTTCAATTGCTTGAAGGCTTCCTCACATTTCTCGTCCCATAAGAACTTCTTATTATTTCTTAGAAGCTTGTAAAATGGGAGACATTTATCGGTAGACTTGGATATGAATCGATTCAACGCCGCGATTCGTCCAGTCAATCTCTGCACCTCCCTGGTCGTCTTAGGTGACGGCATTTCTAGGAAGGTTGCTATCTGCTGCGGGTTGGCTTCAATGCCTCTTTCGGTTACGAGATAGCCTAGGAACTCGCCTGAGGGTACCCCGAAAGTACATTTAGTGGGATTGAGCTTCATATCGTACTTGTTCAGGATATCGAAGCATTTCCCTAAAATGGGAGATATGATCTTCCCCGGCTGAGGATTTGACTAGCATGTCGTCGATATAGACCTCCATGGTTTTTCCAAGTTGTCCAGCAAACATCTTATTTACTAGCCTTTGATAGGTAGCTCCTGCGTTCTTTAATCCGAATGGCATAACCTTATAACAATAGGTTCCTCGTTCGGTTATGAATGCAGTTTTCTTGGTCCTCAGGATCCATCATGATTTGGTTATATCCTGAGAAGGCATCCATGAAGGATAGGAGTCGATGGCCAGCTGTTGCTTCAACTAGGCGGTCGATGTCTGAGGTAACGGGAAGCTGTCTTTAGGGCAAGCTTTGTTTAGGTCTGTGAAATCTACGCAGATTCTCCACTTCCCGTTTTTCTTCTTTACCACTACTGGGTTAGCTAACCAGTCGGGGTAATGTACCTCTCGAATGGACCCAGCTTTCGTAAGTCGGTCAACTTCGTCGTTAACAGCTTGAGCCTTTTCGAGACCTAGCTTACGACGCTTCTGTTTGATCGGTTTGAAAGTAGGGTCAACTTTTAGCTTATGGGTGGTGACGTTCGGATCTATTCCTTTCATGTCGTTGGTGGACCACGCAAAGGTTTTGACATTGCTTTTCAAAAAATCGATGAGCTCCTTTTTTGTCTCAAGAGGTAGCTCGGACCCGATGCTCACCTGTCTTTCAGGATTTGAGTCGTCGATGCAAATTTTTTCGGTTAGGTTCCTGGGGGGACCTCGAATATTTTGTTGCATTTCGCGACCTTCCTGGATCTGTAATTGCTATTGGGGGGATTTTTTGAGGATTTCGAATCCTCCAAATAGCAGATCCTGGATATCTTCTGGCTACCGTGTATGGTAGCTATCCCTTCGGGTGTTGGAAATTTTACGCACTGATGGTACGTTGAGGCTACTGCCTTCATTTTGTGGATCCAAGGTCTTCCCAAAATCGCGTGGAACGGGGAAGGTCTATCGATGACTACTAAGTTGGTCATTTTCATTATTCCGCCAGCTATGACTGGGAGCTTGATTGTTCCAATGAGGTAGCTGTTTCTCCGGAGAAGCCTACGAGATTAGCTTTTTGGCCAATAATTTCGTAGTCGTCTATTTCCATCCCTTTTAGGGTGTTATAGAAAATGAGGTCGACAGAGCTTCCTGTGTCTATCATGAGCTTAGGAACCTCGTATCCTGCGATGTTCAGGGTGACGATCAACGCATCATCGTGAGGTCTGTCAAGGTTTGAGGTCTCGCTTTCCCAGAAAGAAATCTTAGTGTTGGATTCAGGATTAGGAGGCTTAGGTCCAGTGTTAGACACAGCCTTCCGCACGTGATTCTTAATGGAATTGACGGAGTCTTGACATATGTCTGATCCTCCAAGGATACAGTCCACCCTCGAGTCGGGGTTCGATTGATGGGAGGGTTTGCTCAAGAGAGCTTCGACTTGTAAACTTTTTCCTTGGGGGAATTTCCCAAGAATCATGTCGACTCTTTTTTTGGGACTGGAGGTGGCGAATCGGTTTCCTTCTCAGGTGACCTCTCGCGTTTCGGGGAAATGTCCCTGGAACCTCTTTTCTGATAAGGTGGCGGCTTTTTAAGGTCCACGCCCTTTATTTCTCCGGCTGCGAATTTAGCTGCCAGCTGGCGTTGGAGGTCCCAACACTCTTCGGTTGAGTGTCCTTCGCGATCGTGATAAGAGCAATGTTTGCCTTTATCGAAGCCTTTTGACCAGGGAGTTTTGTTTGCTGCTGCAATAGGTTTCTCTTCCTTGTCTTCCTCGATTGCGTAGGAATGTTCTCCCTGAGTTTGATTATTTCGAGGGTTACCCTTTTTATGAGGTCCCTTAGTCTCGGAGGAGTCACCTTTCGAATGATTCTGTGGTTTCTTGTGGAGTTTATCCAGTGCAGCTGTCTCCTCCTCCAAAGTAATATACTTGGTGGCTCTATGAAGAGCGTCATCGATAGTTGGAGGAGCTTGAGTGTTAACTCTGACCAGAATTTCGATCTATAGAACAGACCTCTCCTAAGGGCCTCGATGGCGACTAGGTCGTTAGGATTCGATAGCTTAGTTCTTATTGCCCTGAATTTCTCAATGTAGACTCGTAATGAATCTCCCATTCCTTGACTGACCTTCCAAAGGTCGGCCTCGGAAGCTTGCTTCCGGATATGGGTTGAGTATTGCTTCATAAAGGCGTTGGTTAATTGATCAAAGTTGTCTATCGAGGCTGGCTCGAGGCCGGAGAACCACTCAAGGGCTGTTCCGACCAAATTTTCGGCGAATGTTCTACAGTAACCTGCTTCACATTCTTCCTGAGTGAAATGGGCTTTAACAATTGCCAATCGGAAAGCTCTCAAATAGGCCTTTGGGTCGGAGGTCCCATCATACTCAGGAATTCTGATTTTTCGGGTATCTCTTATGTGAGAGCTGGCAATTCTGTCCGTGAATGGAGTTCCACGGGTTTCTTCGATTAAGCTATCGATTTCGGGAGCTGAACTCGTAGCTTTATGGACTTGAGCTCCCAATTTCTGGAGAGCCGCGTGAGTTCTCTCCATATATCTACGGATAGCTTCAGGTCCTTCAAACGGAAGGATATTTGGATCGTTCGCAGGTACCCGATGAGTAGGTTCCTGACGGAATCGAGTTGGCTCATCTTCCCATGCGGTTAGTGGGCTAAGTCGTTAGTGGGCTCAGCGCTCGACATTTCTTGGGTTATCGGAGTTTATCCTTTGATAACCGTCCTCATTTGGGACCGAGCTTCTAGTTTGATAAACCGAAGCTGACGCTCTGCCTCCAGATGGGAAGGATATTCCTGCTCCGGACCTAGGATCAGGTGGCGGAGGAGGTAAACGATTACTTCTGTCAGTGACCTGACCGGGTGTGGAGCTGGTTGTCGCTACGTTACTTCCCATAGCACTGGCATTAGGTGGATTGAATACGGGAACTGTTCCAGTATGAGGTGTCTGGAAAGCAGATCCGCGTCCTTCAGGGGCAGTGCTATCAGGGGAAAAGTTTTAAACGTGCTCGGGGAAAAGAGGGATCGGTTAATCGATCATGGAAGATGACCCCCGGAGCTTGACGTTGCGGTGGTTGGGTTGTTGCGTTTAGAGATCTAGTTATCTCTTCGAATCGTTGTTGACGTACAGCCAGCTGATGCATCGTGCGCTCACTTTCCTGAGCTCGGTCTACTAATTGTATCATCATCTGGCGGATCTCAGAGAGCTGAGCCTCCGTTTGATTCGGAATGGCTTGCTGCTGAGGATTCTCGGTAACCGGGAGCTCGGAGGTGTTTCCACCTAATGACCTCGGGTTAGTAACTCCGGTTGTAGTTTGGCTCGTTCGAGGCATCAACCGGAAGCTGTTGCCCAGATCGGTGGTCGCCATGTTGAGGCTCTGTGATTACGAGACTAGAGCCTCCGTCATTCGGTGAGCCATCGCTCTGAATCGGGAGGTTAGGTCAGACGGGGTTGTTGTCTGATCGGTAGGGTTCATCCTCGAGTTAGAGTAAGGGATTCGATTGTTTCTTCCCCACAGACGGCGCCAATTGTGAGGGGTAAAACTCACACCTAGATTTTAGATCAGGTTTTATGTTTAAGAAAGGTTAGGGAAAGATTATCGCGGGCTGAATCCCGTAAGAACTTGATGAATGAACTTCGATTTGTATTGATAAAATAGAAATGGGATGGTTACAAAGATGTTTCTTTGATGATTACAAAGATAATAAAAGGGATTATATTTTAGGAATGTTAAGTAAAATCTGAGTAGGTTCGGATCCTTTTCTTGGTCTTCGACCTTCTCCTTTTATAGCCTTGGACTCCTTTAGGTTATCTGCAACTGATTTCCGAGATCCTCTCCGCTTGAGGTGAAACCCGCAACAGCTTCCCTTTGACCGGGTCCTGCGCTTCTTCTGGTTACGACATGAGCTTCCTCTTTGTCGTGACCTCCTTAACGATCACCTTAGCTCTCAGCCTTCGGCTTCAACTTAGCTCTTCTTAGGTACCGAATCGTGATGGCCAGTGGCGGCCTGTTTCCATCCTTCACCGTTCAGCAATCAGCCATCGGGCCATATTTGGGCCCAACACTTAGTAGAGTGTTTGTATA